>NW_027423493.1:20000-22500 GCF_048934315.1 Petromyzon marinus
AGAGGACATCCCTGTCGCACCCCAAGGTGTACAGGGAATGGCTCTGACTCCCGGCCACGTAGTTTTACCCGGGCCCGCTCACCATCATGAAGGTCCTTAATGATCGTGAGCAGAGGGTCAGGTACTCCAAAAGCACGAAGAACGACCCAGAGCCCAGGCCTACTGATGGTATCATAGGCCTTGACCAGGTCAATAAAGCAGAGATGTAGGTCTTGTTGGAATTCCCTACACCTCTGCTGTAGCAGACGGACAGAAAATATGGCATCTGTGCAGGACCGCCCTTTCCTGAAACCGCATTGGGGCTCCGCAAGCCTCTCCTCAGCGTGCCTGGCAAGGCGATGCTGAATAATCCTTGCCAGGACCTTTCCCGGCACACTGAGGAGTGAGATGCCCCTGTAGTTGTTACAGTCTGTGCGGTCCCCCTTCTTAAAAAGGGGGACCACCAGGGCATCCTTCCAATCCTGCGGAACCCGTCCAGTGGTCCAGACTGTTGTTATGATGTCATATAGGGCAGTCTGTGCACAAACGCCACCCTCCCTCAGCATTTCGCTTGGGAGATCATCTCTGCCCGCTGCCTTTCCTGGTCTCAGACTCCGGATCGCCTTCAATACTTCCTCAGCAGATGGCACCTCAGCCAGCCACTCACAGGGGGTGACTTCATCCAATATTTGAGGCACCGCAGCCTCAGCAGGGTCATCCTCACTTTGTGCCACGATGTTTTCCTGGCTGAGGGATTTTCCCTCCCCCAGGACCTCACAGAAATGCTCAGCAAATCTGCGAACCTGTTCCTGGGGGTCGGAAATTGGATCACTGTTTTTTCCCCTAATGATGGTAATAGGTGTGGCGCTGCAGGTTACTTTTTTGATGGAGTTAAATAGAGATTTGTGATCACGGGCCACTGAGGCAGACTCCATCTCCTCAGCAACCCGCGACCACCACCCATCCTTGCAGCGCCTCACGGCTCTCCGAACCTCCGAGCGAAGGCTGCGGTAAGCCTCCTCATTCTCTGACGTGGGATTCTGTAGCCGATGACAGTGGGCCTGTCGCTTTTTCTCAACCATCGTGAACAACTCCTCTGTCATCCAGGGTGTCTGGGGAGGTCTGGACCGCGTACCCAAAGCAGCCATTGCAGCTGCATGAGTCACAGTCCTAAACCTCGCCCATTTACCCTCGACATCAGGAGGAGTCGGGGACGATGCCAATCCCAGCCGCAAGCGATGATGAAATTCTCGCTTGCAACTTTCATCAGATAACTGAGACCAGGCCACTTTAGGTTGGAATGGGGTCCTGGGTGTACACCCACCACCGGAGTGGAAGAATGGCAGGCGCATCTTACAGATGACTAGTCGATGGTCAGAGGGCAGATCAGCTCCACGGTAGGTCCTGGTGTCAAGGACATGGGCTCGCATTCGCTGGTCCGTCACTATGTAGTCCAGCAGATGTTCTTGCTTGGACCCGGCATGCATCCATGATGTTGTGTGGATGCGCCGATGCCGGAACAGCGTGTTGGTAATTACAAGCCCATGGGCTGCACAAAAATCTAGCAGCCTCCTACCGTTGTTATTGAGCTGATCTGGCCCATGCCCTCCAATCACTCCAGACCAGGTGCCAGTATCATGACCAACTCGGGCATTGAAGTCACCCAACATGATGACTCTATCCCGTGGGGCCACTTTAGCCAGCACCTGTGACAGGAGGTCATAGAAGGCATCTGACTCATCGGCTTTGCCTGCATCCCTCCACGGATGTTCATCTTCGGTGGGGGCATAAGTAACCACGACCACCATTCCTCGCCTCCGGTTGATGGGAAGGCGAGCCCAAAGTAGCCTGGGGCTTACAGCTTCCCACACCTCACCGCCACGCTCCCACGCCCCCTTCATTCTTTTGTTCAAAAGAAGACCCACACCCTGTTGTTTGGCAGTCTGCTGCCCCGAGTAGAGGACTGTCCACCCCTCATGGTGGCAGGAGCCAGAGCCGGTCCACCGGACCTCCTGAATGCCGCATAGATCCAGGCGGTACCGGTCCAGCTCCCGACAGAGGAGTGGCAGCCTCTCCTCTGCAGTGAGTGTTCGAACATTCCACGTGGCCAACCGTAGTGGCTTTTCGTTGTTTCTGGAGTAGCCCCGAGGGTAGGTATTCAATCTCCTGGCTCCGCCAATTGGGGGTTTGGCCAGGAGACGTCATAGACGCCTGGCCCCCCGGGGCCTCCGGCACAAGCTTAGTTGTTACATATTTCAGTTTAATTCGTAGTTTCGTGGTAATTAATTGAAGGTGGAGGGGTTACCAGCCCCTCGCACCCGTCCAGAGCCCCCGTTTAGCCCCTGTGGTGGACACATATGCCATGAGGGGAGGAGCCAATCAAAATTGGATCTCCCCCCACAGCGCTGTCCACGACAGAGTTGCCCGTCCGGCACCGCGAGGAGGTAGGGGGTTGTTTTGCCGGACACACACACACACACACAGACACACACACAGACACACACACAGACACACACACACA
>NW_027423494.1:0-66268 GCF_048934315.1 Petromyzon marinus
CGGACCACCGGGACCGCCCGGGACCGCCCGGGACCGCCCCGTGAACCGCCCCGGATTGCCCCGGTCCGCCCGAGACCGCCTCGGACCACCCGGGACCGCCCGGGACCGCCCGCGACCGCCCCGGACCGCCCCGGACCGCCCGGGACCGCCCGGGACCGCCGGGGACCGCTCCGGACCGCCCGGGACCGCCCCGGACCGCCCGGGACCGCCCGGGACCGCCGGGGACCGCTCCGGACCGCCCGGGACTGCCCCGGACCGCCCGGGACCGCCCGGGACCGCCCGGGACCGCCCGGGACTGCCCGGGAGCGCCCGGGACCGCCCGGGACCGCCCGGGACCACCCGGTTCCGCCGCAGACCGCCCCGGACCGCCCGGGAACGCCCGGGACCGCCCCGGACCGCCCGGGACCGCCCGGGACCGCCCGGGACCGCCCCGGACCGCCCCGGACCGCCTGGGACCGCCCGGGACAGCGCGGGACCGCCCGGGACCGCCCGGGACCGCCCCGGACCGCCCCGGACCGCCCCAGACCGCCCGGGACTGCCCCGGACTGCCCGGGACCGCCTGGGACCACCCGGGACCGCCCTGGACCACCCGAGATCGCTCGGGACTGCCCGGGACCGCCCGGGACCGCCCGGGACCGCTCAGGACCGCCCGGGACCGTCCGAATTGTCTGGGACCGCCTGGGACCACACGGGACCGCCCGGGACCGCCCCGGACCGCCCGGGACCGCTCGGGACCGCCCCGGACCGCCCGGGACCGCCCGGGACCGCCCCGGACCACCCGCGATCGCCCGTGACCGCCCGGGACCGCCCAGGACTGCCCGGGACCGCCCGGGACCGCCCGGGACCGCCCGGGACTGCCCGGGACCACCCGGGACCGCCTGGGACCGCCCGGGACCGCCCCGGACCGCCCGGGACCGCCCGGGACCGCCCCGGAGCGCCCGGGACCGCCCGGGTCCACCCGGGACCGCCCAGGACCGCCCGAGACCGCCCGGTACCGCCCCGGTCCGCCCTGGACCGCCCGGGACCGCCCGGGACCGCCCGGGACCGCCCGGAACGCCCGGGACCGCCCCGGACCGCCCGGGACCGCCCCGGACCGCCCGGGACCGCCCCGGACCGCCCGGGACCGCCCAGGACCGCCCGGGACCGCCCGGGACCGCCCGGGACCGCCCGGGACCGCCCGGGAATGCCCGGGACCGCCCCGGACCGCCCGGGACCGCCCCGGACCGCCCGGGACCGCCCCGGACCGCCCGGGACCGCCCGGGACCGCCCGGGACCGCCCGGGACCGCCCGGGACCGCCCCGGACCGCCGGGACCGCCTCGGACCGCCCGGGACCGCCCAGGACCGCCCGGGTCCGCCTGGGACCGCCCGGGACCACACGGGACCGCCTGGGACCGCCCCGGACTGCCCGGGACCGCCCGGGACCGCCCCGGACCGCCCGGGACCGCCCGGGACCGCCACGGACCACCCGGGATCGCCCGGGACCGCCCGGGACCGCCCGCGACCGCCCGGGACCGCCCGGGACCACCCGGGACTGCCCCGGACCGCCCCGGATCGCCCGGGACCGCCCGGGACCGCCCCGGACCGCCCGGGACCGCCCGGGACCGCCCGGGACCGCCCAGGACCGCCCGGGAATGCCCGGACGGCCCCGGACCGCCTGGACCGCCCGGGACAGCCCGGGACCGCCCGGGAACGCCGGGACCGCCCCGGACTGCCCCGGACCGCCCCGGACCGCCCGGGACCGCCCCAGACCGCCCGGGACCGCCTGGGACCGCCCGGGACCGCCCTGGACCACCCGAGATCGCCCGGGACCGCCCGGGACCGCCCGGGACCGCCCCGACCGCCCGGGACCGCCCTGGACCGCCCGGGACCACCCGGGACCGCCCGGGACCGCCCGGGACCGCCCGTGACCGCCCCGGACCGCCCCGGTCCGCCCGAGACCGCCTCGGACCACCCGGGACCGCCCGGGACCGCCCGGGACCACCCCGGACCGCCCCGGACCGCCCCGGACCGCCCGGGACCGCCCGGGACCGCCGGGGACCGCTCTGGACCGCCCGGGACCACCCCGGACCGCCCGGGACCGCCCGGGACCGCCGGGGACCGCTCCGGACCGCCCGGGACTGCCCCGGACCACCCGGGACCGCCCGGGACCGCCCGGGACCGCCCGGGACCGCGCGGGACCGCCCGGGACCGCCCGGGACCGCCCGGGACCACCCGGTTCCGCCCCAGACCGCCCCGGACCGCCCGGACCGCCCGGGACCGCCCCGGACCGCCCGGGACCGCCTGGGACCGCCCGGGACCGCCCAGGACCGCCCGGGACCGCCCCGGACCGCCCCGGACTGCCTGGGACCGCCCGGGACAGCGCGGGACCGCTCGGGACCGCCCGGGACCGCCCCGGACCGCCCCGGACCGCCCGGACCGCCCGGGACTGCCCCGGACTGCCCGGGACCGCCTGGGACCGCCCGGGACCGCCCTGGACCACCCGAGATCGCTCGGGACTGCCCGGGACCGCCCGGGGCCGCCCGGGACCGCCCAGGACCGCCCGGGACCGTCCGAATTGTCTGGGACCGCCTGGGACCACACGGGACCGCCCGGGACCGCCCCGGACCGCCCGGGACCGCTCGGGACCGCCCCGGACCGCCCGGGACCGCCCGGGACCGCCCCGGACCACCCGCGATCGCCCGTGACCGCCCGGGACCGCCCAGGACCGCCCGGGACCGCCCGGGACCGCCCGGACCGCCCGGGACCGCCCGGGACCACCCGGGACCGCCTGGGACCACCCGGGACCGCCCCGGACCGCCCGGGACCGCCCGGGACCGCCCCGGAGCGCCCGGGACCGCCCGGGTCCACCCGGGACCGCCCAGGACCGCCCGAGACCGCCCGGTACCGCCCCGGACCGCCCTGTACCGCTCGGGACCGCCCGGGACCGCCCGGGACCGCCCGGGAACGCCGGACCGCCCCGGACCGCCCGGGACCGCCCCGGACCGCCCGGGACCGCCCCGGACCGCCCGGGACCGCCCGGGACCGCCCGGGACCGCCCGGGACCGCCCGGGACCACCCAGGACCGCCCTGGACCGCCCGGACCGCCCTGGAACGCCCCGGACCGCCAGGGACCGGCCCGGACCGCCCGGGACCGCCCCGGACCGCCCGGGACCGCCCGGACTGCCCGGGACCGCCCGGGACCGCCCGGGACCGCCCCGGACCGCCCGGGTCCGCCCGGGACCGCCCCGGACTGCCCGGGACCGCCGGGACCGCCCCGGACCGCCCCGGACTGCCCAGGACCGCCCCTGACCGCCCGGGACCACCCGGGACCGCCCGGGACCGCCCGGGACCGCCCGGGACCGCCCGAGACGGCCGGGACCGCCCGGGACCGCCCAGGACCGCCCCGGACCGCCCCGGACCGCCCGAGACCGCCCGGGACCGCCCGGGACCGCCCGGGACCGCCCGGGACCGCCCGGGACCGCCCCAGACCGCCCGCGACCGCCCGCCGGGACCCGGACCGCCCGGGACCGCGCCGGACCGCCCGGGACCGCCCGGGACCGCCCGGGACCGCCCGGGACTGCCCGGGACCGGCCGGGACCGCCCGGGACCGCCCTGGAACGCCAGGGACCGCCCGGCCCGCCCGGGACCGCCCGGGACCGCCCGGGAAAGCCCGGGACCGCCCAGGACCGTCCGGACCGTCTGGGACCGCCCGGGACCACACGGGACCGCCCGGGACCGCCCCGGACCGCCCGGGACCGCCCGGGACCGCCCTGGACACCCGGGACCGCCCGGGACCGCCCCGGACCGCCCGGGACCGCCCGGGTCCACCTGGGACCGCCCAGGACCGCCCGAGACCGCCCGGGACCGCCCTGGACCACCCGGGACCGCCCGGGACCGCCCCGGACCACCCGGGATCGCCCGGGACCGCCCGGGACCGCCCGCGACCGCCCGGGACCGCCCGGGACCACCCGGGACCGCCCCGGACCGCCCGGATCGCCCGGGACCGCCCGGGACCGCCCCGGACCGCCCCCGGGACCGCCCGGGACCGCCCGGGACCGCCCAGGACCGCCCGGGAATGCCCCGGACGGCCCCGGACCGCCTGGGACCGCCCGGGACAGCCCGGGACCGCCCGGGAACGCCCGGACCGCCCCGGACTGCCCCGGACCGCCCCGGACCGCCCGGGACCGCCCCAGACCGCCCGGGACCGCCTGGGACCGCCCGGGACCGCCCTGGACCACCCGAGATCGCCCGGGACCGCCCGGGACCGCCCGGGACCGCCCCGGACCGCCCGGGACCGCCCTGGACCGCCCGGGACCACCCGGGACCGCCCGGGACCGCCCGGGACCGCCCGTGACCGCCCCGGACCGCCCCGGTCCGCCCGAGACCGCCTCGGACCACCCCGGGACCGCCCGGGACCGCCCGGGACCGCCCCGGACCGCCCCGGACCGCCCCGGACCGCCCGGGACCGCCCGGGACCGCCGGGGACTGCTCTGGACCGCCCGGGACCACCCCGGACCGCCCGGGACCGCCCGGGACCGCCGGGGACCGCTCCGGACCGCCCGGGACTGCCCCGGACCACCCGCGACCGCCCGGGACCGCCCGGGACCGCCCGGGACCGCGCGGGACCGCCCGGGACCGCCCGGGACCGCCCGGGACCACCCGGTTCCGCCCCAGACCGCCCCGGACCGCCCGGGACCGCCCGGTACCGCCCCGGACCGCCCGGGACCGCCCGGGACCGCCCGGGACCGCCCAGGACCGCCCGGGACCGCCCCGGACCGCCCCGGACTGCCCCGGACCGCCCCGGACCGCCCGGGACCGCCCCAGACCGCCCGGGACCGCCTGGGACCGCCCGGGACCGCCCTGGACCACCCGAGATCGCCCGGGACCGCCCGGGACCGCCCGGGACCGCCCCGGACCGCCCGGGACCGCCCTGGACCGCCCGGGACCACCCGGGACCGCCCGGGACCGCCCGGGACCGCCCGTGACCGCCCCGGACCGCCCCGGTCCGCCCGAGACCGCCTCGGACCACCCGGGACCGCCCGGGACCGCCCGGGACCGCCCCGGACCGCCCCGGACCGCCCCGGACCGCCCGGGACCGCCCGGGACCGCCGGGGACCGCTCTGGACCGCCCGGGACCACCCCGGACCGCCCGGGACCGCCCGGGACCGCCGGGGACCGCTCCGGACCGCCCGGGACTGCCCCCGGACCACCCGGGACCGCCCGGGACCGCCCGGGACCGCCCAGGACCGCCCGGGACCGCCCCGGACCGCCCCGACTGCCCCGGACCGCCCCGGACCGCCCGGGACCGCCCCAGACCGCCCGGGACCGCCTGGGACCGCCCGGGACCGCCCTGGACCACCCGAGATCGCCCGGGACGCCCGGGACGCCCGAGACCGCCCCGGACCGCCCGGGACCGCCCTGGACCGCCCGGGACCACCCGGGACCGCCCGGGACCGCCCGGGACCGCCCGTGACCGCCCCGGACCGCCCCGGTCCGCCCGAGACCGCCTCGGACCACCCGGGACCGCCCGGGACCGCCCGGGACCGCCCCGGACCGCCCCGGACCGCCCCGGACCGCCCGGGACCGCCCGGGACTGCCGGGGACCGCTCTGGACCGCCCGGGACCACCCCGGACCGCCCGGGACCGCCCGGGACCGCCCGGGGACCGCCCCGGACGCCGGGGACGCTCCGGACCGCCCGGGACTGCCCCGGACCACCCGGGACCGCCCGGGACCGCCCGGGACCGCCCGGGACCGCGCGGGACCGCCCGGGACCGCCCGGGACCGCCCGGGACCACCCGGTTCCGCCCCAGACCGCCCCGGACCGCCCGGGACCGCCCGGGACCGCCCCCGACCGCCCGGGACCGCCCGGGACCGCCCGGGACCGCCCAGGACCGCCCGGGACCGCCCCGGACCGCCCCGGACCGCCTGGGACCGCCCGGGACAATCGCGGGACCGCTCGGGACCGCCCGGGACCGCCCCGGACCGCCCCGGACCGCCCCGGACCGCCCGGGACTGCCCCGGACTGCCCGGGACCGCCTGGGACCGCCCGGGACCGCCCTGGACCACCCGAGATCGCTCGGGACTGCCCGGGACCGCCCGGGACCGCCCGGGACCGCCCAGGACCGCCCGGGACCGTCCGAATTGTCTGGGACCGCCTGGGACCACACGGGACCGCCCGGGACCGCCCCGGACCGCCCGGGACCGCTCGGGACCGCCCCGGACCGCCCGGGACCGCCCGGGACCGCCCCGGACCCCCCGCGATCGCCCGTGACCGCCCGGGACCGCCTGGACCGCCCGGGACCGCCCGGGACCGCCCGGGACCGCCCGGGACCGCCCGGGACCACCCGGGACCGCCTGGGACCGCCCGGGACCGCCCGGACCGCCCGGGACCGCCCGGGACCGCCCCGGAGCGCCCGGGACCGCCCGGGTCCACCCGGGACCGCCCAGGACCGCCCGAGACCGCCCGGTACCGCCCCGGACCGCCCTGTACCGCTCGGGACCGCCCGGGACCGCCCGGGACCGCCCGGGAACGCCCGGGACCGCCCGGACCGCCCGGGACCGCCCCGGACCGCCCGGGACCGCCCCGGACCGCAGGGACCGCCCGGGACCGCCCGGGACCGCCCGGGATTGCCCGGGACCACCCAGGACCGCCCTGGACCGCCCGGGACCGCCCTGGAACGCCCCGGACCGCCAGGGACCGGCCCGGACCGCCCGGGACCGCCCCGGACCGCCCGGGACCGCCCCGGACTGCCCGGGACCGCCCGGGACCGCCCGGGACCGCCCCGGACCGCCCGGGTCCGCCCGGGACCGCCCCGGACTGCCCGGGACCGCTGGGACCGCCCCGGACCGCCCCGGACTGCCCAGGACCGCCCCTGACCGCCCGGGACCGCCCGGGACCGCCCGGGACCGCCCGGAACCGCCCCGGACTGCCCGGGACCGCCCGGGACCGCCCGGGACTGCCCGGGACCGCCCGGGACCGCCCGAGACGGCCGGGACCGCCCGGGACCGCCCAGGACCGCCCCGGACCGCCCCGGACCGCCCGAGACCGCCCGGGACCGCCCGGGACCGCCCGGGACCGCCCGGGACCGCCCGGGACCGCCCCAGACCGCCCGCGACCGCCCGGGACCGCCCGGGACCGCCCCGGACCGCCCGGGACCGCGCCGGACCGCCCGGGACCGCCCGGGACCGCCCGGGACCGCCCGGGACTGCCCGGGACCGTCCGGGACCGCCCGGGACCGCCCTGGAACGCCAGGGACCGCCCGGCCCGCCCGGGACCGCCCGGGACCGCCCGGGAAAGCCCGGGACCGCCCCAGGACCGTCCGGACCGTCTGGGACCGCCCGGGACCACACGGGACCGCCCGGGACCGCCCCGGACCGCCCGGGACCGCCCGGGACCACCCTGGACCACCCGGGACCGCCCGGGACCGCCCCGGACCGCCCGGGACCGCCCGGGTCCACCCGGACCGCCCAGGACCGCCCGAGACCGCCCGGGACCGCCCCGGACCGCCCTGGACCGCCTGAGACCGCCCGGGACTGCCCGGGACCGCCCGGGAACGCCCAGGACTGCCCCGGACCGCCCGGGACCACCCCGACCGCCCGGGAACGCCCCGGACCGCCCGGGACCGCCCGGGACCGCCCGGGACCGCCCGGGACCGCCCGGGACCACCCGTGACCGCCCTGGACCGCCCGGGACCGCCCTGGAACGCCCCGGACCGCCCGCGACCGGCCCGGACCGCCCGGGACCGCACCGGACCGCCCGGAACCGCCCCGGACTGCCCAGGACCGCCCGGGACCGCCCGGGACCGCCCCGGACCGCCCGGGTCCGCCCGGGACCGCCCCGACTGCCCGGGACCGCCCGGGACCGCCCCGGACCGCCCCGGACTGCCCAGGACCGCCCTGACCGCCTGGGACAGCCCGGGACCACCTGGGACCGCCCGGGACGGCCCAGGACCGCCCAGGACCGCCCCGGACCACCCGGGACCGCCCGGACCGCCCGGGACCGCCCGGGACCGCCCGGGACCGCCCGGGACCGCCCGGGACCGCCCGCGACCGCCCCGGACCGCACGGGACCGCCCTGACCGCCCGGGACCACCCGGGACCGCCTGGGACCGCCCGGGACCGCCCGTGACCGCCCCGGACCGCCCCGGTCTGCCCGAGACCGCCTTGGACCACCCGGGACCGCCCGGGACCGCCCGGGACCGCCCCGGACCGCCCCGGACCGCCCGGGACCGCCCGGGACCGCCGGGGACCGCTCCGGACCGCCCGGCACCGCCCCGGACCGCCCGGGACCGCCCGGGACCGCCGGGGACCGCTCCGGACCGCCCGGGACTGCCCCGGACCGCCCGGGACCGCCCGGGACCGCCCAGGACCGCCCGGGACCGCCCCGGACCGCCCCGGCCGCCTGGGACCGCCCGGGACAGCGCGGGACCGCTCGGGACCGCCCGGGACCGCCCCGGACCGCCCCGGACCGCCCCGGACCGCCCGGGACTGCCCCGGACTGCCCGGGACCGCCTGGGACCGTCCGGGACCGCCCGCGACCGCCCCGGACCGCACGGGACCGCCCTGGACCGCCCGGGACCACCCGGGACCGCCTGGGACCGCCCGGGACCGCCCGTGACCGCCCCGGACCGCCCCGGTCTGCCCGAGACCGCCTTGGACCACCCCGGGACCGCCCGGGACCGCCCGGGACCGCCCCGGACCGCCCCGGACCGCCCGGGACCGCCCGGGACCGCCGGGGACCGCTCCGGACCGCCCGGCACCGCCCCGGACCGCCCGGGACCGCCCGGGACCGCCGGGGACCGCTCCGGACCGCCCGGGACTGCCCCGGACCGCCCGGGACCGCCCGGGACCGCCCAGGACCGCCCGGGACCGCCCCGGACCGCCCCGGACCGCCTGGGACCGCCCGGGACAGCGCGGGACCGCTCGGGACCGCCCGGGACCGCCCTGGACCGCCCCGGACCGCCCCGGACCGCCCGGGACTGCCCCGGACTGCCCGGGACCGCCTGGGACCGTCCGGGACCGCCCTGGACCACCCGAGATCGCTCGGGACTGCCCGGGACCGCCCGGGACCGCCCGGGACCGCCCAGGACCGCCCGGGACCGTCCGAATTGTCTGGGACCGCCTGGGACCACACGGGACCGCCCGGGACCGCCCCGGACCGCCCGGGACCGCTCGGGACCGCCCCCGGACCGCCCGGGAAAGCCCGGGACCGCCCCGGACCACCCGCGATCGCCCGTGACCGCCTGGGACCGCCCAGGACCGCCCGGGACCGCCCGGGACCGCCCGGGACCGCCCGGGACCGCCCGGGACCACCCGGGACCGCCTGGGACCGCCCGGGACCGCCCCGGACCGCCCGGGACCGCCCGGGACCGCCCCCGGAGCGCCCGGGACCGCCCGGGTCCACCCGGGACCGCCCAGGACCGCCCGAGACCGCCCAGTACCGCCCCGGACCGCCCTGTACCGCTCGGGACCGCCCGGGACCGCCCGGGACCGCCCGGGAACGCCCGGGACCGCCCGGACCGCCCGGGACCGCCCCGGACCGCCCGGGACCGCCCCGGACCGCCCGGGACCGCCCGGGACCGCCCGGGACCGCCCGGGACCGCCCGGGACCACCCAGGACCGCCCTGGACCGCCCGGGACCGCCCTGGAACGCCCCCGGACCGCCCGGGACCGGCCCGGACCGCCCGGGAACGCCCCGGACCGCCCGGGACCGCCCCGGACTGCCCGGGACCGCCCGGGACCGCCCGGGACCGCCCCGGACCGCCCGTGTCCGCCCGGGACCGCCCCGGACTGCCCGGGACCGCCGGGACCGCCCCGGACCGCCCCGGACTGCCCAGGACCGCCCGGGACCGCCCGGGACCGCCCGGGACCGCCCGGGACCGCCCGAGACGGCCGGGACCGCCCGGGACCGCCCAGGACCGCCCCGGACCGCCCCGGACCGCCCGAGACCGCCCGGGACCGCCCGGGACCGCCCGGGACCGCCCGGGACCGCCCGGGACCGCCCCAGACCGCCCGCGACCGCCCGGGACCACCCGGGACCGCCCCGGACCGCCCGGGACCGCGCCGGACCGCCCGGGACCGCCCGGGACCGCCCGGACCGCCCCGGACTGCCCGGGACCGCCCGGGACCGCCCGGGACCGCCCCGGACCGCCCGGGTCCGCCCGGGACCGCCCCGGACTGCCCGGGACCGCTGGGACCGCCCCGGACCGCCCCGGACTGCCCAGGACCGCCCTGACCGCCCGGGACCGCCCGGGACCGCCCGGGACCGCCCGGAACCGCCCCGGACTGCCCGGGACCGCCCGGGACCGCCCGGGACCGCCCGGGACCGCCCGGGACCGCCCGAGACGGCCGGGACCGCCCGGGACCGCCCAGGACCGCCCCGGACCGCCCCGGACCGCCCGAGACCGCCCGGGACCGCCCGGGACCGCCCGGGACCGCCCGGGACCGCCCGGGACCGCCCCAGACCGCCCGCGACCGCCCGGGACCGCCCGGGACCGCCCCGGACCGCCCGGGACCGCGCCGGACCGCCCGGGACCGCCCGGGACCGCCCGGGACCGCCCGGGACTGCCCGGGACCGTCCGGGACCGCCCGGGACCGCCCTGGAACGCCAGGGACCGCCCGGCCCGCCCGGGACCGCCCGGGACCGCCCGGGAAAGCCCGGGACCGCCCAGGACCGTCCGGACCGTCTGGGACCGCCCGGGACCACACGGGACCGCCCGGGACCGCCCCGGACCGCCCGGGACCGCCCGGGACCACCCTGGACCACCCGGGACCGCCCGGGACCGCCCCGGACCGCCCGGGACCGCCCGGGTCCACCCGGGACCGCCCAGGACCGCCCGAGACCGCCCGGGACCGCCCCGGACCGCCCTGGACCGCCTGAGACCGCCCGGGACTGCCCGGGACCGCCCGGGAACGCCCAGGACTGCCCCGGACCGCCCGGGACCACCCCGGACCGCCCGGGAACGCCCCGGACCGCCCGGGACCGCCCGGGACCGCCCGGGACCGCCCGGGACCGCCCGGGACCACCCGTGACCGCCCTGGACCGCCCGGGACCGCCCTGGAACGCCCCGGACCGCCCGCGACCGGCCCGGACCGCCCGGGACCGCACCGGACCGCCCGGAACCGCCCCGGACTGCCCAGGACCGCCCGGAACCGCCCGGGACCGCCCCGGACCGCCCGGGTCCGCCCGGGACCGCCCCGGACTGCCCGGGACCGCCCGGGACCGCCCCGGACCGCCCCGGACTGCCCAGGACCGCCCCTGACCGCCTGGGACAGCCCGGGACCACCTGGGACCGCCCGGGACGGCCCAGGACCGCCCAGGACCGCCCCGGACCACCCAGGACCGCCCGGGACCGCCCGGGACCGCCCGGGACCGCCCGGGACCGCCCGCGACCGCCCCGGACCGCACGGGACCGCCCTGGACCGCCCGGGACCACCCGGGACCGCCCGAACCGCCCGGGACCGCCCGTGACCGCCCCGGACCGCCCCGGTCTGCCCGAGACCGCCTTGGACCACCCGGGACCGCCCGGGACCGCCCGGGACCGCCCCGGACCGCCCCGGACCGCCGGGACCGCCCGGGACCGCCGGGACCGCTCCGGACCGCCCGGACCGCCCCGGACCGCCCGGGACCGCCGCCCGGGACCGCCGGGGACCGCTCCGGACCGCCCGGGACTGCCCCGGACCGCCCGGGACCGCCCGGGACCGCCCAGGACCGCCCGGGACCGCCCCGGACCGCCCCGGACCGCCTGGGACCGCCCGGGACAGCGCGGGACCGCTCGGGACCGCCCGGGACCGCCCCGGACCCGCCCCGGACCGCCCCGGACCGCCCGGGACTGCCCCGGACTGCCCGGGACCGCCTGGGACCGTCCGGGACCGCCCTGGACCACCCGAGATCGCTCGGGACTGCCCGGGACCGCCCGGGACCGCCCGGGACCGCCCAGGACCGCCCGGGACCGTCCGAATTGTCTGGGACCGCCTGGGACCACACGGGACCGCCCGGGACCGCCCCGGACCGCCCGGGACCGCTCGGGACCGCCCCGGACCGCCCGGGAAAGCCCGGGACCGCCCCGGACCACCCGCGATCGCCCGTGACCGCCTGGGACCGCCCAGGACCGCCCGGGACCGCCCGGGACCGCCCGGGACCGCCCGGGACCGCCCGGGACCACCCGGGACCGCCTGGGACCGCCCGGGACCGCCCCGGACCGCCCGGGACCGCCCGGGACCGCCCCGGAGCGCCCGGGACCGCCCGGGTCCACCCGGGACCGCCCAGGACCGCCCGAGACCGCCCAGTACCGCCCCGGACCGCCCTGTACCGCTCGGGACCGCCCGGGACCGCCCGGGACCGCCCGGGAACGCCCGGGACCGCCCCGGACCGCCCGGGACCGCCCGGGACCGCCCGGGACCACCCAGGACCGCCCTGGACCGCCCGGGACCGCCCTGGAACGCCCCGGACCGCCCGGGACCGCCCGGGACCGCCCGGGACCGCCCGGGACCACCCGGGACCACCCAGGACCGCCCTGGACCGCCCGGGACCGCCCTGGAACGCCCCGGACCGCCCGGGACCGGCCCGGACCGCCCGGGACCGCCTGAGACCGCCCTGGACTGCCCGGGACCGCCCGTGAACGCCCAGGACTGCCCCGGACCGCCCGGGACCACCCCGGACCGCCCGGGAACGACCCGGACCGCCCGGGACCGCCCCGGACCGCCCGGGACCGCCCGGGACCGCCCAGGACCACCCGTGACCGCCCTGGACCGCCCGGGACCGCCCTGGAACGCCCCGGACCGCCCGCGACCGGCCCGGACCGCCCGGGACCGCACCGGACCGCCCGGAACCGCCCCGGACTGCCCAGGACCGCCCGGAACCGCCCGGGACCGCCCCGGACCGCCCGGGTCCGCCCGGGACCGCCCCGGACTGCCCGGGACCGCCCGGGACCGCCCCGGACCGCCCCGGACTGCCCAGGACCGCCCCTGACCGCCTGGGACAGCCCGGGACCACCTGGGACCGCCCGGGACGGCCCAGGACCGCCCAGGACCGCCCCGGACCACCCGGGACCGCCCGGGACCGCCCGGGACCGCCGGGACCGCCCGGGACCGCCCGGGACCGCCCGGGACCGCCCGCGACCGCCCCGGACCGCACGGGACCGCCCTGGACCGCCCGGGACCACCCGGGACCGCCCGGGACCGCCCGGGACCGCCCGTGACCGCCCCGGACCGCCCCGGTCTGCCCGAGACCGCCTTGGACCACCCGGGACCGCCCGGGACCGCCCGGGACCGCCCCGGACCGCCCCGGACCGCCCGGGACCGCCCGGGACCGCCGGGGACCGCTCCGGACCGCCCGGGACCGCCCCGGACCGCCCGGGACCGCCCGGGACCGCCGGGGACCGCTCCGGACCGCCCGGGACTGCCCCGGACCGCCCGGGACCGCCCGGGACCGCCCAGGACCGCCCGGGACCGCCCCGGACCGCCCCGGACCGCCTGGGACCGCCCGGGACAGCGCGGGACCGCTCGGGACCGCCCGGGACCGCCCCGGACCGCCCCGGACCGCCCCGGACCGCCCGGGACTGCCCCGGACTGCCCGGGACCGCCTGGGACCGTCCGGGACCGCCCTGGACCACCCGAGATCGCTCGGGACTGCCCGGGACCGCCCGGGACCGCCCGGGACCGCCCAGGACCGCCCGGGACCGTCCGAATTGTCTGGGACCGCCTGGGACCACACGGGACCGCCCGGGACCGCCCCGGACCGCCCGGGACCGCTCGGGACCGCCCCGGACCGCCCGGGAAAGCCCGGGACCGCCCCGGACCACCCGCGATCACCAGTGACCGCCTGGGACCGCCCAGGACCGCCCGGGACCGCCCGGGACCGCCCGGGACCGCCCGGGACCGCCCGGGACCACCCGGGACCGCCTGGGACCGCCCGGGACCGCCCCGGACCGCCCGGGACCGCCCGGGACCGCCCCGGAGCGCCCGGGACCGCCCGGGTCCACCCGGGACCGCCCAGGACCGCCCGAGACCGCCCAGTACCGCCCCGGACCGCCCTGTACCGCTCGGGACCGCCCGGGACCGCCCGGGACCGCCCGGGAACGCCCGGGACCGCCCCGGACCGCCCGGGACCGCCCCGGACCGCCCGGGACCGCCCCGGACCGCCCGGGACCGCCCGGGACCGCCCGGGACCGCCCGGGACCGCCCGGGACCACCCAGGACCGCCCTGGACCGCCCGGGACCGCCCTGGAACGCCCCGGACCGCCCGGGACCGGCCCGGACCGCCCGGGAACGCCCCGGACCGCCCGGGACCGCCCCGGACTGCCCGGGACCGCCCGGGACCGCCCGGGACCGCCCCGGACCGCCCGTGTCCGCCCGGGACCGCCCCGGACTGCCCGGGACCGCCGGGACCGCCCCGGACCGCCCCGGACTGCCCAGGACCGCCCGGGACCGCCCGGGACCGCCCGGGACCGCCCGGGACCGCCCGAGACGGCCGGGACCGCCCGGGACCGCCCAGGACCGCCCCGGACCGCCCCGGACCGCCCGAGACCGCCCGGGACCGCCCGGGACCGCCCGGGACCGCCCGGGACCGCCCGGGACCGCCCCAGACCGCCCGCGACCGCCCGGGACCACCCGGGACCGCCCCGGACCGCCCGGGACCGCGCCGGACCGCCCGGGACCGCCCGGGACCGCCCGGGACCGCCCGGGACTGCCCGGGACCGTCCGGGACCGCCCGGGACCGCCCTGGAACGCCAGGGACCGCCCGGCCCGCCCGGGACCGCCCGGGACCGCCCGGGAAAGCCCGGGACCGCCCAGGACCGTCCGGACCGTCTGGGACCACCCGGGACCACACGGGACCGCCCGGGACTGCCCCGGACCGCCCGGGACCGCCCGGGACCGCCCTGGACCACCCGGGACCGCCCGGGACCGCCCCGGACCGCCCGGGACCGCCCGGGTCCACCCGGGACCGCCCAGGACCGCCCGAGACCGCCCGGGACCGCCCCGGACCGCCCTGGACCGCCTGAGACCGCCCGGGACTGCCCGGGACCGCCCGGGAACACCCAGGACTGCCCCGGACCGCCCGGGACCGCCCCGGACCGCCCGGGAACGCCCCGGACCGCCCGGGACCGCCCGGGACCGCCCGGGACCGCCCGGGACCGCCCGGGACCACCCGTGACCGCCCTGGACCGCCCGGGACCGCCCTGGAACGCCCCGGACCGCCCGGGACCGGCCCGGACCGCCCGGGACCGCCCCGGACCGCCCGGAACCGCCCCGGACTGCCCAGGACCGCCCGGGACCGCCCGGGACCGCCCCGGCCCGCCCGGGTCCGCCCGGGACCGCCCCGGACTGCCCGGGACCGCCCGGGACCGCCCCGGACCGCCCCGGACTGCCCAGGACCGCCCCTGACCGCCTGGGACCGCCCGGGACCGCCCGGGACCAGCTGGGACCGCCCGGGACCGCCCGGGACCGCCCAGGACCGCCCCGGACCACCCGGGAGCGCCCAGGACCGCCCGGGACCGCCCGGGACCGCCCGGGACCGCCCAGGACCGCCCGGGACCGCCCGGGACCGCCCCGGACCGCCCGGGACCGCCCAGGACCGCCTGGGACCGCCCGGGACCGCCCGGGACCGCCCGAGACAGCCGGGACCGCCCGGGACCGCCCGGGACCGCCCCGGACCGCCCCGGACCGCCCGGGACCGCCCGGGACCGCCCAGGACCGCCCAGGACCGCCCGGGACCGCCCCGGACCGCCCCGGACCGCCTGGGACCGCCCGGGACAGCGCGGGACCGCTCCGGACCGCCCGGGACCGCCCCGGACCGCCCCGGACTGCCCCGGACCGCCGGGACTGCCCCGGACTGCCCGGGACCGCCTGGGACCGCCCGGGACCGCCCTGGACCACCCGAGATCGCTCGGGACTGCCCGGGACCGCCCGGGACCGCCCGGGACCGCCCAGGACCGCCCGGGACCGTCCGAATTTCTGGGACCGCCTGGGACCACACGGGACCGCCCGGGACCGCCCCGGACCGCCTGGGACCGCTCGGGACCGCCCCGGACCGCCCGGGACCGCCCCGGACCACCCGCGATCGCCCAATGACCGCCCGGGACCGCCCAGGACCGCCCGGGACCGCCCGGGACCGCCCGGGACCGCCCGGGACCGCCCGGGACCACCCGGGACCGCCTGGGACCGCCCGGGACCGCCCCGGACCGCCCGGGACCGCCCGGGACCGCCCCGGAGCGCCCGGGACCGCCCGGGTCCACCCGGGACCGCCCAGGACCCGCCCGAGACCGCCCGGTACCGCCCCGGACCGCCCTGTACCGCTCGGGACCGCCCGGGACCGCCCGGACCGCCCGGGAACGCCCGGGACCGCCCCAGACCGCCCGGGACCGCCCCGGACCACCCGGGACCGCCCCGGACCGCCCGGGACCGCCCGGGACCCGCCCGGGACCACGCCCAGGACCGCCCGGGACCACCCAGGACCGCCCTGGACCGCCCGGGGACCGCCCTGGAACGCCCCGGACCGGCCCGGGACCGGCCCGGACCGCCCGGGACCCGCCCTGGACCGCCCCGGACTGCCCGGGACCGCCCGGGACCGCCCGGGACCGCCCCGGACCGCCCGGGTCCGCCCGGGACCGCCCCGGACTGCCGGGACCGCCGGGACCGCCCCGGACCGCCCCGGACTGCCCAGGACCGCCCCTGACCGCCCGGGACCGCCCGGGACCGCCCGGGGACCGCCCGGAACCGCCCCGGACTGCCCGGGACCGCCCGGGACCGCCCGGGACCGCCCGGGACTGCCCGGGACCGCCCGAGATGGCCGGGACCGCCCAGGACCGCCCAGGACCGCCCCGGACCGCCCCGGACCGCCCGAGACCGCCCGGGACCGCCCGGGACCGCCCGGGACCGCCCGGGACCGCCCGGGACCGCCCCAGACCGCCCGCGACCGCCCGGGACCGCCCGGGACCGCCCCGGACCGCCCGGGACCGCGCCGGACCGCCCGGACTGCCCGGGACCGCCCGGGACTGCCCGGGACTGCCCGGGACCGTCCGGGACCGCCCGGGACCCGCCTGGAACGCCAGGAGACGCCGGCCCGCCCGGGACCGCCCGGGACCGCCCGGGAAAGCCCGGGACCGCCCAGGACCGTCCGGACCGTCTGGGACCGCCCGGGGACCACACGGGACCGCCCGGGACCGCCCCGGACCGCCCGGGACCGCCCGGGACCGCCCTGGACCACCCGGACCGCCCGGGACCGCCCCGGACCGCCCGGGACCGCCCGGGTCCACCCGGGACCGCCCCAGGACCGCCCGAGACCGCCCGGGACCGCCCGGGACCGCCCGGGACCGCCCCGGACCGCAGGGGACCGCCCAGGACCGCCTGGGACCGCCCGGGACCGCCCGGGACCGCCCGAGACAGCCGGACCGCCCGGGACCGCCCGGGACCGCCCCGGACCGCGCCGGACCGCCCGGGACCGCCCGGGACCGCCCGAGACCGCCCGGGACCGCCCGAAACTGCCCGGACCGCCCCAGACCGCCCGGGACCGCCCGGGACCGCCCGGGACCGCCCCGGACCGCCCGGGGACCGCGCCGGACCGCCCGGGACCGCCCGGGACCGCCCGGGACCGCCCGGGACCGTCCGGGACCGCCCAGGACCGCCCGGGACCGCCCGGGACCCGCCCCGGACCGCCCGGGACCGCCCCGGACCGCCCGGGACCGCCCAGGACCGCCCGGGCCCGCCTGGGACCGCCCGGGACCACACGGGACCGCCTGGGACCGCCCCGGACTGCCCGGGACCGCCCGGGACCGCCCCGGACCGCCCGGGACCGCCCGGGACCGCTACGGACCACCCGGGATCGCCCGGGACCGCCCGGGACCGCCCGGGACCGCCCCGGACCGCCCGGGACCACCCGGGACCGCCCCGGACCACCCGGGACCGCCCCGGACCGCCCGGGAACGCCCCGGACGGCCCGGACCGCCTGGGACCGCCCGGGACAGCCCGGGACCGCCCGGGAACGCCCGGGACCGCCCCGGACTGCCCCGGACCGCCCCGGACCGCCCGGGACCGCCCCAGACCGCCCGGGACCGCCTGGGACCGCCCGGGACCGCCCTGGACCACCCGAGATCGCCCGGGACCGCCCGGGACCACCCGGGACCACCCGGGACCGCCCGGGACCGCCCGGGACCGCCCGTGACCGCCCTGGACCGGCCGGTACCACCCGGGACCGCCCGGGACCGCCCGGGACCGCCCGTGACCGCCCCGGACCGCCCGGTTCGCCCGAGACCGCCTCGGACCACCCGGGACCGCCCTGGACCGCCCGGGACCTCCCTGGACCGCCCCGGACCGCCCGGGACCGCCCGGGACCGCCGGGGACCGCTCCGGACCGCCCGGTACCGCCCCGGACCGCCCGGGACCGCCCGGGACTGCCGGGGACCGCTCCGACCGCCGGGACTGCCCCGGACCGCCCGGGACCGCCCGGGACCGCCCGGGACCACCCGGGACCGCGCGGGACCGCCCGGGACCGCCCGGGACCGCCCGGGACCACCCGGTTTCCCGCCCCAGACCGCCCGGACCGCCCGGGACCGCCCGGGACCGCCCCGGACCGCCCGGGACCGCCCGGGACCGCCCGGGACCGCCCCGCACCGCCCCAGACCGCCCGGGACCACCCGGGACCGCCCGGGACCGCCCGAGACAGCCGGGACCGCCCGGGACCGCCCGGGACCGCCCCGGACCGCGCCGGACCGCCCGGGACCGCCCGGGACCGCCCGAGACCGCCCGGGACCGCCCGAAACTGCCCCGGACCGCCCCAGACCGCCCCGGGACCGCCCGGGACCGCCCGGGACCGCCCCGGACCGCCCGGGACCGCGCCGGACCGCCCGGGACCGCCCGGGACCGCCCGGGACCGCCCGGGACCGTCCGGGACCGCCCAGGACCGCCCGGGACCGCCCGGGACCGCCCCGGACCGCCCGGGACCGCCCCGGACCGCCCGGGACCGCCCAGGACCGCCGGGCCGCCTGGGACCGCCCGGGACCACACGGGACCGCCTGGGACCGCCCCGGACTGCCCGGGACCGCCCGGGACCGCCCCGGACCGCCCGGGACCGCCCGGACGCTACGGACCACCCGGATCGCCCGGGACCGCCCGGGACCGCCCGGACCCGCCCGGGACCGCCCGGACGCCCGGGACCCCGGGACCGCCCGGGACCACCCGGGACCGCCCCGGACCACCCGGGACCGCCCCGGACCGCCCGGGAACGCCCCGGACGGCCCCGGACCGCCTGGGACCGCCCGGGACAGCCCGGGACCGCCCGGGAACGCCCGGGACCGCCCCGGACTGCCCCGGACCGCCCCGGACCGCCCGGGACCGCCCCAGACCGCCCGGGACCGCCTGGGACCGCCCGGGACCGCCCTGGACCACCCGAGATCGCCCGGGACCGCCCGGGACCACCCGGGACCACCCGGGACCGCCCGGGACCGCCCGGGACCGCCCGTGACCGCCCTGGACCGGCCGGTACCACCCGGGACCGCCCGGGACCGCCCGGGACCGCCCGTGACCGCCCCGGACCGCCCCGGTTCGCCCGAGACCGCCTCGGACCACCCGGGACCGCCCTGGACCGCCCGGGACCTCCCTGGACCGCCCGGACCGCCCGGGACCGCCCGGGACCGCCGGGGACCGCTCCGGACCGCCCGGTACCGCCCCGACCGCCCGGGACCGCCCGGGACTGCCGGGGACCGCTCCGACCGCCGGGACTGCCCCGGACCGCCCGGGACCGCCCGGGACCGCCCGGGACCACCCGGGACCGCGCGGGACCGCCCGGGACCGCCCGGGACCGCCCGGGACCACCCGGTTCCGCCCCAGACCGCCCCGGACCGCCCGGGACCGCCCGGGACCGCCCCGGACCGCCCGGGACCGCCCGGGACCGCCCGGGACCGCCCCGCACCGCCCCAGACCGCCCGGGACCACCCGGGACCACCCGGGACCGCCCGGGACCGCCCGGGACCTCCCAGGGACCGCCCGGGACCGCCCCGGACCGCCCGGGACCGCCCGGGACCGCCCCGGACTGCCCGGGACCGCCCGGGACCGCCCCGGACCGCCCCGGACCGCCCGGGACCGTCCGGGACCGCCCGGGACCGCCCAGGACCGCCCGGGACCGCCCCGGACTGCCCGCGACCGCCCGGGACCGCCCGGGAACGCCCCGGACCGCCCGGGACCGCCCGGGACCGCCCCGGCCTGCCCGGGACCGCCCGGGACCGCCCCGGACCGCCCCGGACCGCTCGGGACCGCCCCGGACCGCCCGGGACCGCCCTGGACCGCCCAGGACCGCCCCGGACCGCCCGGGACCGCCCGGGACCGCCCGGACCGCCCGGGACCGCCCGGGACCGCCCGGGACCGCCCGGGACCGGCCAGGACCACCCTGACCGCCCAGGACCGCCCGGGACTGCCTCGGACCACCCGGGATCGCCCGGGACCGCCCGGGACCGCCCGGGACCACCTGGCACCGCCCGGGACCGCCCAGGACCGCCGGGGACCGCTCCGGACCGCCCCGGACCGCCCGGGACCGCCCGGGACCGCCCGGGACTGCCCCGGACCACGCGAGATCGCCCGGGACCGCCCGGGACCGCCCGGGACCGCCCGGGACTGCCTCGGACACCCGGGATTGCCCGGGACCGCCCGCAACCGCCCGGGACCGCCCTGGACCGCCCGGGACCGGCCTGGAACGCCCGGGACCGCGCGGGACCGCCCGGGACCGCCCGCGACCGCCCGGGACTGCCCGGGACCGCCCGGGACCGTCCGGACCGTCTGGGACCGCCTGGGACCACACGGGACCGCCCGGGACGGCCCCGGACCGCCCGGGACCGCCCGGGACCGCCCCGGACCGCCCGGGACCGCCCGGGACCGCCCGGACCACCCGGATCGCCCGTGACCGCCCGGGACCGCCCGGGACCGCCCGGGACCGCCCGGGACCGCCCGGGACCGCCCGGGACCGCCCCCAGACCGCCCGGGACCGCCCCTGACCGCCCGGGACCGCCCCGGACCGCCCGGGACTGCCCGGGACCGCCCGAGACCGCCCGGGACCGCCCCGGACCGCCCTGGACCGCCTGGGACCGCCCCGGACCGCCCGGGACCGCCCGGGAACGCCCAGGACTGCCCCGGACCGCCCGGGACCGCCCCGGACCGCCCGGGAACGCCCCGGACCGCCCCGGGGACCGCCCGGGACCGCCCGGGACCGCCCGGGACCGCCCGGGACCACCCGGGACCGCCCTGGACCGCCCGGGACCGCCCTGGAACGCCCCGGACCGCCCGGGACTGGCCCGGACCGCCCGGGATTGCCCCGGACCGCCCGGAACCGCCCCGGACTGCCCAGGACCGCCCGGGACTGCCCGGGACCGCCCCGGACCGCCCGGGTCCGCCCGGGACCGCCCCGGACTGCCCGGGACCGCCCGGGACCGCCCCGGACCGCCCCGGACTGCCCAGGACCGCCCCTGACCGCCTGGGACCGCCCGGGACCGCCCGGGACCGCCCCGGACCGCCCGGGAGCACCCAGGACCGCCAGGGACCGCCCTGGACCGCCCGGGACCACCCTGGAACGCCCGGGACCGCGCGGGACCGCCCGGGACCGCCCGCGACCGCCCGGGACTGCCCGGGACCGCCCGGGACCGTCCGGACCGTCTGGGACCGCCTGGGACCACACGGGACCGCCCGGGACGGCCCCGGACCGCCCGGGACCGCCCGAGGACCTCCCCGGACCGCCCGGGACCGCCCGGGACCGCCCCGGACCACCCGGGATCGCCCGTGACCGCCCGGGACTGGCCCGGACCGCCCGGGATTGCCCCGGACCGCCCGGAACCGCCCCGGACTGCCCAGGACCGCCCGGGACCGCCCGGGACCGCCCCGGACCGCCCGGGTCCGCCCGGGACCGCCCCGGACTGCCCGGGACCGCCCGGGACCGCCCCGGACCGCCCCGGCTGCCCAGGACCGCCTGACCGCCTGGGACCGCCCGGGACCGCCCGGGACCGGCCCGGACCGCCCGGGAGCACCCAGGACCGCCCGGGACCGCCCTGGACCGCCCGGGACCGCCCTGGAACGCCCGGGACCGCGCGGGACCGCCCGGGACCGCCCGCGACCGCCCGGGACTGCCCGGGACCGCCCGGGACCGTCCGGACCGTCTGGGACCGCCTGGGACCACACGGGACCGCCCGTGACGGCCCCGGACCGCCCGGGACCGCCCGGGACCGCCCCCGGACCGCCCCGGGACCGCCCGGGACCGCCCCGGACCACCCGGGATCGCCCGTGACCGCCCGGGACCGCCCGGGACCGCCCGGGACTGCCCGGGACCGCCCGGGACCGCCCGGGACCGCCCCAGACCGCCCGGGACCGCCCCCTGACCGCCCAGGACCGCCCCGGACCGCCCGGGACTGCCCGGGACCGCCTGAGACCGCCGGGACGCCCCGACCGCCCTGGACGCCTGGACCGCCCGGGACCGCCCGGGACCACCCGGGACCGCCGGCCGCCCGGGACCGCCCTGGAACGCCCCGGACCGCCCGGGACCGGCCCGGACCGCCCGGGATTGCCCCGGACCGCCCGGAACCGCCCCGGACTGCCCAGGACCGCCCGGACCGCCCGGGACCGCCCCGGACCGCCCGGTCCGCCCGGGACCGCCCCGGACTGCCCGGGACCGCCCGGGACCGCCCGGACCGCCCCGGACTGCCCAGGACCGCCCCTGACCGCCTGGGACCGCCCGGGACCGCCCGGGACCGCCCCGGACCGCCCGGGAGCACCCAGGACCGCCCGGGACCGCCCTGGACCCGCCCGGACCGCCCGGGACCGCTGGGACCGCCCGGGACCGCCGGGACCGCCCGGACCGCACGGGACCGCCCAGGACCGCCCGGGACCGCCCGGGACCGCCCGGGACCGCCCGAGACAGCCGGGACCGCCCGGGACCGCCTGCGACCGCCCTGGACCGCCCGGGACCGCCCGGGACCGCCTGGGACCGCCCCGGGACCGCCCGGGACCGCCCCGGACCGCACGGGACCGCCCAGGACCGCCCGGGACCGCCCGGGACCGCCCGGGACCGCCCGAGACAGCCGGGACCGCCCGGGACCGCCCGGGACCTCCCAGGACCGCCCGGGACCGCCCCGGACCGCCCGGGACCGCCCGGGACCGCCCCGGACTGCCCGGGACCGCCCGGGACCGCCCCGGACCGCCCGGACCGCCCAGGACCGTCCGGGGACCGCCCGGGACCGCCCAGGACCGCCCGGGACCGCCCCGGACTGCCCGCGACCGCCCGGGACCGCCCGGGAACGCCCCGGACCGCCCGGGACCGCCCGGGACCGCCCCGGCCTGCCCGGGACCGCCCGGACCGCCCCGGACCGCCCCGGACCGCCCGGGACCGCCCCGGACCGCCCGGGACCGCCCTGGACCGCCCAGGACCGCCCCGGACCGCCCGGGACCGCCCGGGACCGCCCGGAACCGCCCGGGACCGCCCGGGACCGCCCGGGACCGCCCGGGACCGGCCAGGACCACCCTGGACCGCCCGGGACCGCCCGGGACTGCCTCGGACCACCCGGGATCGCCCGGGACCGCCCGGGACCGCCCGGGACCGCCTGGCACCGCCCGGGACCGCCCAGGACCGCCGGGGACAGCTCCGGACCGCCCCGGACCGCCCGGACCGCCCGGGACCGCCCGGGACTGCCCCGGACCACGCGAGATCGCCCGGGACCGCCCGGGACCGCCCGGGACCGCCCGGGACTGCCTCGGACCACCCGGGATTGCCCGGGACCGCCCGCAACCGCCGGGACCGCCCTGGACCGCCCGGGACCGCCCTGGAACGCCCGGGACCGCGCGGGACCGCCCGGGACCGCCCGCGACCGCCCGGGACTGCCCGGGACCGCCCGGGACCGTCCGGACCGTCTGGGACCGCCTGGGACCACACGGGACCGCCCGGGACGGCCCCGGACCGCCCGGGACCGCCCGGGACCGCCCCGGACCGCCCGGGACCGCCCGGGACCGCCCCGGACCACCCGGGATCGCCCGTGACCGCCCGGGACCGCCCGGGACCGCCCGGGACCGCCCGGGACCGCCCGGGACCGCCCGGGACCGCCCCAGACCGCCCGGGACCGCCCCTGACCGCCCGGACCGCCCCGGACCGCCCGGGACTGCCCGGGACCGCCCGAGACCGCCCGGGACCGCCCCGGACCGCCCTGGACCGCCTGGGACCGCCCCGGACCGCCCGGGACCGCCCGGGAACGCCCAGGACTGCCCCGGACAGCCCGGGACCGCCCCGGACCGCCCGGGAACGCCCCGGACCGCCCGGGACCGCCCGGGACCGCCCGGGACCGCCCGGGACCGCCCGGGACCACCCGGGACCGCCCTGGACCGCCCGGGACCGCCCTGGAACGCCCCGGACCGCCCGGGACCGGCCCGGACCGCCCGGGATTGCCCCGGACCGCCCGGAACCGCCCCGGACTGCCCAGGACCGCCCGGGACCGCCCGGGACCGCCCCGGACCGCCCGGGTCCGCCCGGGACCGCCCCGGACTGCCCGGGACCGCCCGGGACCGCCCCGGACCGCCCCGGACTGCCCAGGACCGCCCCTGACCGCCTGGGACCGCCCGGGACCGCCCGGGACCGCCCCGGACCGCCCGGGAGCACCCAGGACCGCCCGGGACCGCCCTGGACCGCCCGGGACCGCCCGGGACCGCCTGGGACCGCCCGGGACCGCCCGGGACCGCCCCGGACCGCACGGGACCGCCCAGGACCGCCCGGGACCGCCCGGGACCGCCCGGGACCGCCCGAGACAGCCGGGACCGCCCGGGACCGCCTGCGACCGCCCCGGACCGCCCCGGACCGCCCGGGACCGCCCGGGACCGCCCGGGACCGCCCGGGACCGCCCGGGACCGCCCGAAACTGCCCCGGACCGCCCCAGACCGCCCGGGACCGCCCGGGACCGCCCGGGACCGCCACGGACCGCCCGGGACCGCGCCGGACCGCCCGGGACCGCCCGGGACCGCCTGGGACCGCCCGGGACCGTCCGGGACCGCCCGGGACTGCCCTGGAACGCCCGGGACCGCCCGGGACTGCCCGGGACCGCCCGGGACTGCCCGGGACCGCCCAGGACCGTCCGGACCGTCTGGGACCGCCCCGGACCACACGGGACCGCCCGGGACCGCCCCGGACCGCCCGGGACCGCCCGGGACCGCCCCGGACCGCCCGGGACCGCCCGGGACCGCCACGGACCACCCAGAATCGCCCGGGACCGCCCGGGACCGCCCGGGACCGCCCGGGACCGCCCGGGACCGCCCCGGACCGCCCCGGACCGCCCGGGACCACCCGGGACCGCCCGGGACCGCCCGGGACCTCCCAGGACCGCCCGGGACCGCCCCGGACCGCCCGGGACCGCCCGGGACCACCCCGGACTGCCCGGGACCGCCCGGGACCGCCCCGGACCGCCCCGGACCGCCCGGGACCGTCCGGGACCGCCCGGGACCGCCCAGGACCGCCCGGGACCGCCCCGGACTGCCCGGGACCGCCCGGGACCGCCCGGGAACGCCCCGGACCGCCCAGGACTGCCCGGGACCGCCCCGGACTGCCCGGGACCGCCCGGGACCGCCCCGGACCGCCCCGGACCGCCCCGGACCGCCCCGGACCGCCCGGGACCGCCCTGGACTGCCCAGGACCGCCCCGGACCGCCCGGGACCGCCTGGGACCGCCCGGAACCGCCCGGGACCGCCCGGGACCGCCCGGGACCGCCCGTGACCGCCCGGGACCGGCCGGGACCGCCCTGGACCGCCCGGGACCGCCCGGGACTGCCTCGGACCACCCGGGATCGCCCGGGACCGCCCGGGACCGCCCCGGGACCGCCTGGCACCGCCCGGGACCGCCCGGGACCGCCGGGGACCGCTCCGGACCGCCCCGGACCGCCCGGGACCGCCCGGGACCGCCCGGGACCGCCCCGGACCACCCGAGATCGCCCGGGACTGCCCGGGACCGCCCGGGACCGCCCGCGACCGCCCGGGACCACCCTGGACCGCCCGGGACCGCCCTGGAACGCCCAGGACCGCGCAGGACCGCCCGGGACCGCCCGCGACCGCCCGGGACTGCCCGGGACCGCCCGGGACCGTCCGGACCGTCTGGGACCGCCCGGGACCACACGGGACCGCCCGGGACGGCCCCGGACCGCCCGGGACCGCCCGGGACCGCCCCGGACCGCCCGGGACCGACCGGGACCGCCCCGGACCACCCGGGATCGCCCGTGACCGCCCGGGACCGCCCAGGACCGCCCGGGACCGCCCGGGACCGCCCGGGACCGCCCGGGACCGCCCCGGACCGCCCGGGACCGCCCCTGACCGCCCGGGACCGTCCCGGACTGCCCGGGACTGCCCGGGACCGCCCGGGACCGCCGAGGACCGCCCTGGATCACCCGGGACCGCCCTGGAACGCCCCGGACCGCCCAGGACCGGTCCGGACCGCCCGGGACCGCCCTGGAACGCCCCGGACCGCCCGGGACCGGCCCGGACTGCCCGGGACCGCCCCGGACCGCCCGGGACCGCCCCGGACTGCCCAGGACCGCCCAGAACCGCCCGAGACCGCCCCGGACCGCCCGGGTCCGCCCGGGACCGCCTCGGACTGCCCGGGACCGCCTAGGACCGCCCCGGACCGCCCCCGGACTGCCCAGGACCGCCCCTGACCGCCTGGGACCGCCCGGGACCGCCCGGGACCACCCGGGACCGCCCGGGACCGCCCCGGACCGCCCGGGACCGCCCGGGACCGCCCGGGACCGCCCGGGACCGCCCGGGACCGCCCGGGACCGCCCGGGACCGCCCCGGACCGCACGGGACCGCCCAGGACCGCCCGGGACCGCCCGGGACCGCCCGGGATTGCCCGAGACAGCCGGGACCGCCCAGGACCGCCCGGGACCGCCCGGGACTGCCCCGGACCGCCCCAGACCGCTCGGGACCGCGCGGGACCGCCCGGGACCGCCCCGGACCGCCCGGGACCGCGCCGGACCGCCCGGGACCGCCCGGGACCGCCCGGGACCGCCCGGGACCGTCCGGGACCGCCCGGGACCGCCCTGGAACGCCCGGTACCGCCCGGGACCGCCCGGGACCGCCCGGGACTGCCCAGGACCGCCCAGGACCGTCCGGACCGTCTGGGACCACCCGGGACCACACGGGACCGCCCGGGACCACCCCGGACCGCCCGGGACCGCCCGGGACCGCCCCGGACCGCCCGGGACCGCCCGGGACCGCCACGGACCACCCGGAATCGCCCGGGACCGCCCGGGACCGCCCGGGACCGCCCGGGACCGCCCGGGACCGCCCGGGACCGCCCCGGACCGCCCGGGACCACCCGGGACCGCCCGGGACCGCCCGGGACCGCCCAGGACCGCCCGAGACCGCCCCGGACCGCCCGGGACCGCCCGGGACCGCCCCGGACTGCCCGGGACCGCCCGGGACCGCCCCGGACCGCCCCGGACCGCCCGGGACCGCCCGGGACCGCCCGGGACCGCCCAGGACCGCCCGGGACCGCCCCGGACTGCCCGGGACCGCCCGGGACCGCCCGGGAACGCCCCGGACCGCCCGGGACCACCCGGGACCGCCCCGGACTGCCCGGGACCGCCCGGGACCGAGCCGGACCGCCCCGGACCGCCCGGGACCGCCCCGGACCGCCCGGGACCGCCCTAGACCGCCCAGGACCGCCCCGGACCGCCCGGGACCGCCCGGGACCGCCAGGAACCGCCCGGGACCGCCCGGGACCGCCCGGGACCGCCCGTGACCGCCCGGGACCGGCCGGGACCGCCCTGGACCGCCCGGGACCGCCCGGGACTGCCTCGGACCAACCGGGATCGCCCGGGACCGCCCGGGACCGCCCGGGACCGCCTGGCACCACCCGGGACCGCCCGGGACCGCCGGGGACCGCTCCGGACCGCCCTGGACCGCCCGGGACCGCCCGGGACCGCCCGGGACCGCCCCGGACCACCCGAGATCGCCCGGGACCGCCCGGGACCGCCCGGGACCGCCCGCGACCGCCCGGGACCGCCCTGGACCGCCCGGGACCGCCCTGGAATGCCCGGGACCGCCCGGGACCGCCCCGGACCGCCCCGGACCGCCCGGGACCACCCGGGACCGCCCGGGACCGCCCAGGACCGCCCGGGACCGCCCCGGACTGCCCGGGACCGCCCGGGACCGCCCGGGAACGCCCCGGACCGCCCGGGACCGCCCGGGACCGCCCCGGACTGCCCGGGACCGCCCGGGACCGCCCCGGACCGCCCCGGACCGCCCGGGACCGCCCCGGACCACCCGGGACCGCCCTGGACCGCCCAGGACCGCCCCGGACCGCCCGGGACCGCCCGGGACTGCCCGGAACCGCCCGGGATCGCCCGGGACCGCCTGGGACCGCCCGTGACCGCCCGGGACCGGCCGGGACCGCCCTGGACCGCCCGGGACCGCCCGGGACTGCCTCGGACCACCCGGGATCGCCCGGGACCGCCCGGGACCGCCCGGGACCGCCTGGCACCGCCCGGGACCGCCCGGGACCGCCGGGGACCGCTCCGGACCGCCCGGGACCGCCCGGGACCGCCCGGGACCGCCCGGGACCGCCCGGGACCGCCCCAGACCACCCGAGATCGCCCGGGACCGCCCGGGACCGCCCGGGACCGCCCGGGACTGCCCGGGACCGCCCGGGACTGCCCGGGACCGCCCGGGACCGTCCGGACCGTCTGGGACCGCCCGGGACCACACGGGACCGCCCGTGACCGCCCGGGACCGCCCAGGACCGCCCGGGACCGCCCGGGACCGCCCGGGACCGCCCGGGACCGCCCCGGACCGCCCGGGACCGCCCCTGACCGCCCGGGACCGTCCCGGACCGCCCGGGACTGCCCGGGACCGCCCGGGACCGCCGAGGACCGCCCTGGATCACCCGGGACCGCCCTGGAACGCCCCGGACCGCCCAGGACCGGTCCGGACCGCCCGGGACCGCCCTGGAACGCCCCGGACCGCCCGGGACCGGCCCGGACCGCCCGGGACCGCCCCGGACCGCCCGGGACCGCCCCGGACTGCCCAGGACCGCCCAGAACCGCCCGAGACCGCCCCGGACCGCCCGGGTCCGCCCGGGACCGCCTCGGACTGCCCGGGACCGCCTGGGACCGCCCCGGACCGCCCCGGACTGCCCAGGACCGCCCCTGACCGCCTGGGACCGCCCGGGACCGCCCGGGACCACCCGCGACCGCCCGGGACCGCCCGGGACCGCCCGGGACCGCCCCGGACCGCCCGGGACCGCCCGGGACCGCCCCGGACCGCCCGGGACCGCCCGGGACTGCCCGGGACCGCCCGGGACCGCCCCGGACCGCACGGGACCGCCCAGGACCGCCCGGGACCGCCCGGGACCGCCCGGGATTGCCCGAGACAGCCGGGACCGCCCAGGACCGCCCGGGACCGCCCCGGACAGCCCCGGACCGCGCGGGACCGCCCGGGACCGCCCGGGACCGCCCGGGACCGCCCGGGACTGCCCCGGACCGCCCCAGACCGCCCGGGACCGCGCGGGACCGCCCGGGACCGCCCCGGACCGCCCGGGACCGCGCCGGACCGCCCGGGACCGCCCGGGACCGCCCGGGACCGCCCGGGACCGTCCGGGACCGCCCGGGACCGCCCTGGAACGCCCGGTACCGCCCGGGACCGCCCGGGACCGCCCGGGACTGCCCGGGACCGCCCAGGACCGTCCGGACCGTCTGGGACCACCCGGGACCACACGGGACCGCCCGGGACCACCCCGGACCGCCCGGGACCGCCCGGGACCGCCCCGGACCGCCCGGGACCGCCCGGAACCGCCACGGACCACCCGGAATCGCCCGGGACCGCCCGGGACCGCCCGGGACCGCCCGGGACCGTCGGGACCGCCCGGGACCGCCCCGGACCGCCCGGGACCACCCGGGACCGCCCGGGACCGCCCGGGACCGCCCAGGACCGCCCGAGACCGCCCCGGACCGCCCGGGACCGCCCGGGACCGCCCCGGACTGCCCGGGACCGCCCGGGACCGCCCCGGACCGCCCCGGACCGCCCGGGACCGCCCGGGACCGCCCGGGACCGCCCAGGACCGCCCGGGACCGCCCCGGACTGCCCGGGACCGCCCGGGACCGCCCGGGAACGCCCCGGACCGCCCGGGACCGCCCGGGACCGCCAGGAACCGCCCGGGACCGCCCGGGACCGCCCGGGACCGCCCGGGACCGCCCCGGACCGCCCCGGACCGCCCGGGACCGCCCCGGACCGCCCGGGACCGCCCTAGACCGCCCAGGACCGCCCCGGACCGCCCGGGACCGCCCGGGACCGCCAGGAACCGCCCGGGACCGCCCGGGACCGCCCGGGACCGCCCGTGACCGCCCGGGACCGGCCGGGACCGCCCTGGACCGCCCGGGACCGCCCGGGACTGCCTCGGACCAACCGGGCTCGCCCGGGACCGCCCGGGACCGCCCGGGACCGCCTGGCACCACCCGGGACCGCCCGGGACCGCCCGGGACCGCCCCGGACCACCCGAGATCGCCCGGGACCGCCAGGAACCGCCCGGGACCGCCCGGGACCGCCCGGGACAGCCCGTGACCGCCCGGGACCGGCCGGGACCGCCCTGGACCGCCCGGGACCGCCCGGGACTGCCTCGGACCAACCGGGATCGCCCGGGACCGCCCGGGACCGCCCGGGACCGCCTGGCACCACCCGGGACCGCCCGGGACCGCCGGGGACCGCTCCGGACCGCCCTGGACCGCCCGGGACCGCCCGGGACCGCCCGGGACCGCCCCGGACCACCCGAGATCGCCCGGGACCGCCCGGGACCGCCCGGGACCGCCCGCGACCGCCCGGGACCGCCCTGGACCGCCCGGGACCGCCCTGGAATGCCCGGGACCGCCCGGGACCGCCCCGGACCGCCCTGGACCGCCCGGGACCGCCCGGGACCGCCCGGGACCGCCCAGGACCGCCCGGGACCGCCCCGGACTGCCCGGGACTGCCCGGGACCGCCCGGGAACGCCCCGGACCGCCCGGGACCGCCCGGGACCGCCCCGGACTGCCCGGGACCGCCCAGGACCGCCCCGGACCGCCCCGGACCGCCCGGGACCGCCCCGGACCACCCGGGACCGCCCTGGACCGCCCAGGACCGCCCCGGACCGCCCGGGACCGCCCGGGACTGCCCGGAACCGCCCGGGATCGCCCGGGACCGCCTGGGACCGCCCGTGACCGCCCGGGACCGGCCGGGACCGCCCTGGACCGCCCGGGACCGCCCGGGACTGCCTCGGACCACCCGGGATCGCCCGGGACCGCCCGGGACCGCTCGGGACCGCCTGGCACCGCCCAGGACCGCCCGGGACCGCCGGGGACCGCTCCGGACCGCCCGGGACCGCCCGGGACCGCCCGGGACCGCCCGGGACCGCCCGGGACCGCCCCAGACCACCCGAGATCGCCCGGGACCGCCCGGGACCGCCCGGGACCGCCCGGGACTGCCCGGGACCGCCCGGGACTGCCCGGGACCGCCCGGGACCGTCCGGACCGTCTGGGACCGCCCGGGACCACACGGGACCGCCCGTGACCGCCCGGGACCGCCCAGGACCGCCCGGGACCGCCCGGGACCGCCCGGGACCGCCCGGGACCGCCCCGGACCGCCCGGGACCGCCCCTGACCGCCCGGGACCGTCCCGGACCGCCCGGGACTGCCCGGGACCGCCCGGGACCGCCGAGGACCGCCCTGGATCACCCGGGACCGCCCTGGAACGCCCCGGACCGCCCAGGACCGGTCCGGACCGCCCGGGACCGCCCTGGAACGCCCCGGACCGCCCGGGACCGGCCCGGACCGCCCGGGACCGCCCCGGACCGCCCGGGACCGCCCCGGACTGCCCAGGACCGCCCAGAACCGCCCGAGACCGCCCCGGACCGCCCGGGTCCGCCCGGGACCGCCTCGGACTGCCCGGGACCGCCTGGGACCGCCCCGGACCGCCCCGGACTGCCCAGGACCGCCCCTGACCGCCTGGGACCGCCCGGGACCGCCCGGGACCACCCGCGACCGCCCGGGACCGCCCGGGACCGCCCGGGACCGCCCCGGACCGCCCGGGACCGCCCGGGACCGCCCGGGACCGCCCGGGACCGCCCGGGACCGCCCGGGACCGCCCGGGACCGCCCCGGACCGCACGGGACCGCCCAGGACCGCCCGGGACCGCCCGGGACCGCCCGGGATTGCCCGAGACAGCCGGGACCGCCCAGGACCGCCCGGGACCGCCCCGGACAGCCCCGGACCGCGCGGGACCGCCCGGGACCGCCCGGGACCGCCCGGGACCGCCCGGGACTGCCCCGGACCGCCCCAGACCGCCCGGGACCGCGCGGGACCGCCCGGGACCGCCCCGGACCGCCCGGGACCGCGCCGGACCGCCCGGGACCGCCCGGGACCGCCCGGGACCGCCCGGGACCGTCCGGGACCGCCCGGGACCGCCCTGGAACGCCCGGTACCGCCCGGGACCGCCCGGGACCGCCCGGGACTGCCCGGGACCGCCCAGGACCGTCCGGACCGTCTGGGACCACCCGGGACCACACGGGACCGCCCGGGACCACCCCGGACCGCCCGGGACCGCCCGGGACCGCCCCGGACCGCCCGGGACCGCCCGGAACCGCCACGGACCACCCGGAATCGCCCGGGACCGCCCGGGACCGCCCGGGACCGCCCGGGACCGTCGGGACCGCCCGGGACCGCCCCGGACCGCCCGGGACCACCCGGGACCGCCCGGGACCGCCCGGGACCGCCCAGGACCGCCCGAGACCGCCCCGGACCGCCCGGGACCGCCCGGGACCGCCCCGGACTGCCCGGGACCGCCCGGGACCGCCCCGGACCGCCCCGGACCGCCCGGGACCGCCCGTGACCGCCCAGGACCGCCCAGGACCGCCCGGGACCGCCCCGGACTGCCCGGGACCGCCCGGGACCGCCCGGGAACGCCCCGGACCGCCCGGGACCGCCCGGGACCGCCAGGAACCGCCCGGGACCGCCCGGGACCGCCCGGGACCGCCCGGGACCGCCCCGGACCGCCCCGGACCGCCCGGGACCGCCCCGGACCGCCCGGGACCGCCCTAGACCGCCCAGGACCGCCCCGGACCGCCCGGGACCGCCCGGGACCGCCAGGAACCGCCCGGGACCGCCCGGGACCGCCCGGGACCGCCCGTGACCGCCCGGGACCGGCCGGGACCGCCCTGGACCGCCCGGGACCGCCCGGGACTGCCTCGGACCAACCGGGCTCGCCCGGGACCGCCCGGGACCGCCCGGGACCGCCTGGCACCACCCGGGACCGCCCGGGACCGCCCGGGACCGCCCCGGACCACCCGAGATCGCCCGGGACCGCCCGGGACCGCCCGGGACCGCCCGTGACCGCCCGGGACCGCCCTGGACCGCCCGGGACCGCCCTGGAATGCCCGGGACCGCCCGGGACCGCCCCGGACCGCCCCGGACCGCCCGGGACCGCCCGGGACCGCCCGGGACCGCCCGGGACCGCCCAGGACCGCCCGGGACCGCCCCGGACTGCCCGGGACCGCCCGGGACCGCCCGGGAACGCCCCGGACCGCCCGGGACCGCCCGGGACCGCCCCGGACTGCCCGGGACCGCCCGGGACCGCCCCGGACCGCCCCGGACCGCCCGGGACCGCCCCGGACCACCCGGGACCGCCCTGGACCGCCCAGGACCGCCCCGGACCGCCCGGGACCGCCCGGGACCGCCCGGAACCGCCCGGGACCGCCCGGGACCGCCTGGGACCGCCCGTGACCGCCCGGGACTGGCCGGGACCGCCCTGGACCGCCCGGGACCGCCCGGGACTGCCTCGGACCACCCGGGATCGCCCGGGACCGCCCGGGACCGCCCGGGACCGCCTGGCACCGCCCGGGACCGCCCGGGACCGCCGGGGACCGCTCCGGACCGCCTGGGACCGCCCGGGACCGCCCAGGACCGCCCGGGACCGCCCCGGACCACCCGAGATCGCCCGGGACCACCCGGGACCGCCCGGGACCGCCCGGGACCGCCCGGGACCGCCCGGGACTGCCCGGGACCGCCCGGGACCGTCCGGACCGTCTGGGACCGCCCGGGACCACACGGGACCGCCCGGGACGGCCCCGGACCGCCCGGGACCGCCCGGGACCGCCCCGGACCGCCCAGGACCGCCCGGGACCGCCCCGGACCACCCGGGATCGCCCGTGACCGCCCGGGACTGCCCGGGACCGCCCGGGACCGCCCGGGACCGCCCGGGACCGCCCCGGACCGCCCGGGACCGCCCCTGACCACCCGGGACCGCCCCGGACCGCCCGGGACCGCCCGGGACCGCCCGGGACCGCCCGGGACCGCCCTGGACCACCCGGGACCGCCCTGGAACGCCCGGACTGCCCAGGACCGGTCCGGACCACCCGGGACCGCCCTGGACCGCCCGGGACCGCCCTGGACTGCCCGGGATTGCCCGGGACCGCCCGGGACCGCCCGGACCGCCCCGGACTGCCCGGGACCGCCCGGGACCGCCCGGGACTGCCCCGGACCGCCCGGGTCCGCCCGGGACCGCCCCGGACTGCCCGGGACCGCCGGGACCGCCCCGGACCGCCCCGGACTGCCCAGGACCGCCCCGCACCGCCCGGGACCGCCCGGGACCGCCTGGGACCGCCCGGGACCGCCCGGGACCGCCTGGGACCGCCCGGGAGCGCCCGGGACCGCCCGGGACCGCCCAGGACCGCCCGGGACCGCCCGGGACCGCCCCGGACCGCCCGGGACCGCCCGGGACCGCCCGGGACCGCCCGGGACCGCCCGGGACCGCCCGAGACAGCCGGGACCGCCCAGGACCGCCCGGGACCGCCCGGGACCGCCCCGGACTGCCCGGGACCGCCCGGGACCGCCCCGGACCGCCCCGGACCGCCCGGGACCGCCCGGGACCGCCCGGGACCGCCCAGGACCGCCCGGGACCGCCCCGGACTGCCCGGGACCGCCCGGGACCGCCCGGGACCGCCCCGAACCGCCCGGGACCGCCCGGGACCGCCCCGGACTGCCCGGGACCGCCCGGGACCGCCGCGGACCGCCCCGGACCGCCCGGGACCGCCCCGGACCGCCCGGGACCGCCCTGGACCGCCCAGGACCGCCCCGGACCGCCCGGGACCGCCAGGGACCGCCCGGAACCACCCGGGACCGCCCGCGACCGCCCGGGACCGCCCGTGACCGCCCGGGACCGCCCGGGACCGCCCTGGACCGCCCGGGACCGCCCGGGACTGCCTCGGACCACCCGGGATCGCCCGGGACCGCCCGGGACCGCCCGGGACCGCCTGGCACCGCCCGGGACCGCCCGGGACCGCCGGCGACCGCTCCAGACCGCCCCGGACCGCCCGGGACCGCCCGGACCGCCCGGGACCGCCCCGGACACCCGAGATCGCCCGGGACCGCCCGGGACCGCCCGGGACCACCCGCGACCGCCCGGGACCGCGCTGGACCGCCCGGGACCGCCCTGGAACGCCCGGGACCGCGCGGGACCACCCAGGACCGCCTGGGGACCGCCCGGGACTGCCCGGGACCGCCCGGGACCGTCCGGACCGTCTGGGACCGCCCGGGACCACACGGGACCGCCCGGGATGGCCCCGGACCGCCCGGGACGGCCCGGGACTGCCCCGGACCACCCGGGACCGCCCAGGACCGCCCCGGACCACCCGGGATCGCCCGTGACCGCCCGGGACCGCCCGGGACCGCCCGGGACCGCCCGGGACCGCCCGGGACCGCCCCGGACTGCCCGGGACCGCCCGGGACCGCCCGGGACCGCTCCGGACCGCCCGGGGACCGCCCGGGACCGCCCCGGACCGCCCGGGACCGCCCGGGTCCGCCCGGGACCGCCCAGGACCGCCCGGGACCGCCCGGGACCGCCCTGGACCGCCCCGGACCGCCCGGGACTGCCAGGGACCGCCCGGGACCGCCCGGGACCGCCCGGGAATGCCCGGGACGGCCCCAGACCGCCCGGGACCGCCCCGAACCGCCCGGGACCGCCCGCGTCCGCCCGGGACCGCCCGGGACCGCCCGAGACCGCCCGGGACCGCCCGGGACCGCCCGGGACCGCCCGGGACCGCCCCGGACTGCCGGGACCGCCCGGGACCGCCCCGGACCGCCCGGGAACGCCCGGGACCGCCCGGGACCGCCCGGTACCGCCCTGGACCACCCGGGACCGCCCTGGAACGCCCCGGACTGCCCAGGACGGGTCCGGACCGCCCGGGACCGCCCCGGACCGCCCGGGACCACCCGGGACCGCCCGGGACCGCCCGGGACCGCCCAGGACCGCCCGAGACCGCCCCGGACCGCCCGGGACCGCCCGGGACCGCCCCGGACTGCCCGGGACCGCCCGGGACCGCCCCGGACCGCCCCGGACCGCCCGGGACCGCCCGTGACCGCCCAGGACCGCCCAGGACCGCCCGGGACCGCCCCGGACTGCCCGGGACCGCCCGGGACCGCCCGGGAACGCCCCGGACCGCCCGGGACCGCCCGGGACCGCCAGGAACCGCCCGGGACCGCCCGGGACCGCCCGGGACCGCCCGGGACCGCCCCGGACCGCCCCGGACCGCCCGGGACCGCCCCGGACCGCCCGGGACCGCCCTAGACCGCCCAGGACCGCCCCGGACCGCCCGGGACCGCCCGGGACCGCCAGGAACCGCCCGGGACCGCCCGGGACCGCCCGGGACCGCCCGTGACCGCCCGGGACCGGCCGGGACCGCCCTGGACCGCCCGGGACCGCCCGGGACTGCCTCGGACCAACCGGGCTCGCCCGGGACCGCCCGGGACCGCCCGGGACCGCCTGGCACCACCCGGGACCGCCCGGGACCGCCCGGGACCGCCCCGGACCACCCGAGATCGCCCGGGACCGCCCGGGACCGCCCGGGACCGCCCGTGACCGCCCGGGACCGCCCTGGACCGCCCGGGACCGCCCTGGAATGCCCGGGACCGCGCGGACCCGCCCCGGACCGCCCCGGACCGCCCGGGACCGCCCGGGACCGCCCGGGACCGCCCGGGACCGCCCAGGACCGCCCGGGACCGCCCCGGACTGCCCGGGACCGCCCGGGACCGCCCGGGAACGCCCCGGACCGCCCGGGACCGCCCGGGACCGCCCCGGACTGCCCGGGACCGCCCGGGACCGCCCCGGACCGCCCCGGACCGCCCGGGACCGCCCCGGACCACCCGGGACCGCCCTGGACCGCCCAGGACCGCCCCGGACCGCCGGGACCGCCCGGGACCGCCCGGAACCGCCCGGGACCGCCCGGGACCGCCTGGGACCGCCCGTGACCGCCCGGGACTGGCCGGGACCGCCCTGGACCGCCCGGGACCGCCCGGGACTGCCTCGGACCACCCGGGATCGCCCGGGACCGCCGGGACCGCCCGGGACCGCCTGGCACCGCCCGGGACCGCCCGGGACCGCCGGGGACCGCTCCGGACCGCCTGGGACCGCCCGGGACCGCCCAGGACCGCCCGGGACCGCCCCGACCACCCGAGATCGCCCGGGACCACCCGGGACCGCCCGGGACCGCCCGGGACCGCCCGGGACCGCCCGGGACTGCCCGGGACCGCCCGGGACCGTCCGGACCGTCTGGGACCGCCCGGGACCACACGGGACCGCCCGGGACGGCCCCGGACCGCCCGGGACCGCCCGGGACCGCCCCGGACCGCCCAGGACCGCCCGGGACCGCCCCGGACCACCCGGGATCGCCCGTGACCGCCCGGGACTGCCCGGGACCGCCCGGGACCGCCCGGGACCGCCCGGGACCGCCCCGGACCGCCCGGGACCGCCCCTGACCACCCGGGACCGCCCGGACCGCCCGGGACCGCCCGGGACCGCCCGGGACCGCCCGGGACCGCCCTGGACCACCCGGGACCGCCCTGGAACGCCCCGGACTGCCCAGGACCGGTCCGGACCACCCGGGACCGCCCTGGACCGCCCGGGACCGCCCTGGACTGCCCGGGATTGCCCGGGACCGCCCGGGACCGCCCCGGACCGCCCCGGACTGCCCGGGACCGCCCGGGACCGCCCGGGACTGCCCCGGACCGCCCGGGTCCGCCCGGGACCGCCCCGGACTGCCCGGGACCGCCCGGGACCGCCCCGGACCGCCCCGGACTGCCCAGGACCGCCCCGCACCGCCCGGGACCGCCCGGGACCGCCTGGGACCGCCCGGGACCGCCCGGGACCGCCTGGGACCGCCCGGGAGCGCCCGGGACCGCCCGGGACCGCCCAGGACCGCCCGGGACCGCCCGGGACCGCCCCGGACCGCCCGGGGACCGCCCGGGACCGCCCGGGACCGCCCGGGACCGCCCGGGACCGCCCGAGACAGCCGGGACCGCCCAGGACCGCCCGGGACCGCCCGGGACCGCCCCGGACTGCCCGGGACCGCCCGGGACCGCCCCGGACCGCCCCGGACCGCCCGGGACCGCCCGGGACCGCCCGGGACCGCCCAGGACCGCCCGGGACCGCCCCGGACTGCCCGGGACCGCCCGGGACCGCCCGGGACCGCCCCGAACCGCCCGGGACCGCCCGGGACCGCCCCGGACTGCCCGGGACCGCCCGGGACCGCCGCGGACCGCCCCGGACCGCCCGGGACCGCCCCGGACCGCCCGGGACCGCCCTGGACCGCCCAGGACCGCCCCGGACCGCCCGGGACCGCCAGGGACCGCCCGGAACCACCCGGACCGCCCGCGACCGCCCGGGACCGCCCGTGACCGCCCGGGACCGCCCGGGACCGCCCTGGACCGCCCGGGACCGCCCGGGACTGCCTCGGACCACCCGGGATCGCCCGGGACCGCCCCGGGACCGCCCGGGACCGCCTGGCACCGCCCGGGACCGCCCGGGACCGCCGGCGACCGCTCCAGACCGCCCCGGACCGCCCGGGACCGCCCGGGACCGCCCGGGACCGCCCCGGACCACCCGAGATCGCCCGGGACCGCCCGGGACCGCCCGGGACCACCCGCGACCGCCCGGGACCGCGCTGGACCGCCCGGGACCGCCCTGGAACGCCCGGGACCGCGCGGGACCACCCAGGACCGCCTGGGACCGCCCGGGACTGCCCGGGACCGCCCGGGACCGTCCGGACCGTCTGGGACCGCCCGGGACCACACGGGACCGCCCGGGATGGCCCCGGACCGCCCGGGACGGCCCGGGACTGCCCCGGACCACCCGGGACCGCCCAGGACCGCCCCGGACCACCCGGGATCGCCCGTGACCGCCCGGGACCGCCCGGGACCGCCCGGGACCGCCCGGACCGCCCGGGACCGCCCCGGACTGCCCGGGACCGCCCGGGACCGCCCGGGACCGCTCCGGACCGCCCGGGGACCGCCCGGGACCGCCCCGGACGCCCGGGACCGCCGGGTCCGCCCGGGACCGCCCAGGACCGCCCGGGACCGCCCGGGACCGCCCTGGACCGCCCCGGACCGCCCGGGACTGCCAGGGACCGCCCGGGACCGCCCGGGACCGCCCGGGAATGCCCGGGACGGCCCCAGACCGCCCGGGACCGCCCCGAACCGCCCGGGACCGCCCGCGTCCGCCCGGGACCGCCCGGGACCGCCCGAGACCGCCCGGGACCGCCCGGGACCGCCCGGGACCGCCCGGGACCGCCCCGGACTGCGGGACCGCCCGGGACCGCCCCGGACCGCCCGGGAACGCCCGGGACCGCCCGGGACCGCCCGGTACCGCCCTGGACCACCCGGGACCGCCCTGGAACGCCCCGGACTGCCCAGGACGGGTCCGGACCGCCCGGGACCGCCCTGGACCGCCCGGGACCGCCCCGGACTGCCCGGGATTGCCCGGGACCGCCCGGACTGCCCCGGACCGCCCGGACTGCCCGGGACCGCCCGGGACCGCCCGGGACCGCCCCGGACCGCCCGGGTCCGCCCGGGACCGCCCCGGACTGCCCGGGACCGCCCGGGACCGCCCCGGACCGCCCCGGACTGCCCAGGACCGCCCCGGACCGCCCGGGACCGCCCGGGACCGCCAGGGACCGCCCGGGACCGCCCGGGACCGCCCGGGACCGCCCGGGAGCGCCCGGGACCGCCCGGGACCGCCCAGGACCGCCCGGGACCGCCCGGGACCGCCCCGGACCGGCCGGGACCGCCCGGGACCGCCTGGGACCGCCCGGGACCGCCCGGGACCGCCCGAGACAGCCGGGACCGCCCAGGACCGCCCGGGACCGCCGGCGACCGCTCCGGACCGCCCCGGACCGCCCGGGACCGCCCGGGACCGCCCGGGGACCGCCCCGGACCACCCCGAGATCGCCCGGGACCGCCCGGGACCGCCCGGGACCACCCGCGACCGCCCGGGACCGCCCTGGACCGCCCGGGACCGCCCTGGAACGCCCGGGACCGCGTGGGACCACCCAGGACCGCCCGGGACCGCCCGGGACTGCCCGGGACCGCCCGGGACCGTCCGGACCGTCTGGGACCGCCCGGGACCACACGGGACCGCCCGGGATGGCCCCGGACCGCCCGGGACGGCCCGGGACTGCCCCGGACCACCCGGGACCGCCCGGGACCGCCCCGGACCACCCGGGATCGCCCGTGACCGCCCGGGACCACCCGGGACCGCCCGGGACCGCCCGGGACCGCCCGGGACCGCCCCGGACTGCCCGGGACCGCCCGGGACCGCCCGGGACCGCTCCGGACCGCCCGGGGACCGCCCCGGACCGCCCCGGACCGCCCGGGACCGCCCGGGTCCGCCCGGGACCGCCCAGGACCGCCCGGGACCGCCCGGGACCGCCCCGGACCGCCCCGGACCGCCCGGGACTGCCAGGGACCGCCCGGGACCGCCCGGGACCGCCCGGGAATGCCCGGGACGGCCCCAGACCGCCCGGGACCGCCCCGAACCGCCAGGGACCGCCCGCGTCCGCCCGGGACCGCCCGGGACCGCCCGAGACCGCCCGGGACCGCCCGGGACCGCCCGGGACCGCCCGGGACCGCCCCGGACTGCCGGAACCGCCCGGGACCGCCCCGGACCGCCCGGGACCGCCCGGGACCGCCCGGGACCGCCCGGGACCGCCCGGGACCGCCCTGGACCACCCGGGACCGCCCTGGAACGCCCCGGACTGCCCAGGACGGGTCCGGACCGCCCGGGACCGCCCTGGACCGCCCGGGACCGCCCCGGACTGCCCGGGACCGCCCGGGACCGCCCGGGACCGCTCCGGAACGCCCGGGGACCGCCCGGGACCGCCCCGGACCGCCCGGGACCGCCCGAGTCCGCCGGGACCGCCCAGGACCGCCCGGGACCGCCCGGGACCGCCCCGGACCGCCCCGGACCGCCCGGGACTGCCAGGGACCGCCCGGGACCGCCCGGGACCGCCCGGGAATGCCCGGGACGGCCCCAGACCGCCCGGGACCGCCCCGACCGCCCGGGACCGCCCGCGTCCGCCCGGGACCGCCCGGGACCGCCCGAGACCGCCCGGGACCGCCCGGGACCGCCCGGGACCGCCCGGGACCGCCCCGGACTGCCGGGACCGCCCGGGACCGCCCCGGACCGCCCGGGACCGCCCGGGACCGCCCGGGACCGCCCGGGACCGCCCTGGACCACCCGGGACCGCCCTGGAACGCCCCGGACTGCCCAGGACGGGTCCGGACCGCCTGGGACCGCCCTGGACCGCCCGGGACCGCCCCGGACTGCCCGGGATTGCCCGGGACCGCCCGGACTGCCCCGGACCGCCCCGGACTGCCCGGGACCGCCCGGGACCGCCCGGGACCGCCCGGGACCGCCGGCCGGGTCCGCCCGGGACCGCCCGGACTGCCCGGGACCGCCCGGGACCGCCCCGGACCGCCCCGGACTGCCCAGGACCGCCCCGGACCGCCCGGGACCGCCCGGGACCGCCAGGGATCGCCCGGGACCGCCCGGGACCGCCCGGGACCGCCCGGGAGCGCCCGGGACCGCCCGGGACCGCCCAGGACCGCCCGGGACCGCCCGGGACCGCCCCGGACCGGCCGGGACAGCCCGGGACCGCCCGGGACCGCCCGGGACCGCCCGGGACCGCCCGAGACAGCCGGGACCGCCCAGGACCGCCCGGGACCGCCGGCGACCGCTCCGGACCGCCCCGGACCGCCCGGGACCGCCCGGGACCGCCCGGGACCGCCCCGGACCACCCGAGATCGCCCGGACCGCCCGGGACCGCCCGGGACACCCGCGACCGCCCGGGACCGCCCTGGACCGCCCGGGACCGCCCTGGAACGCCCGGGACCGCGCGGGACCACCCAGGACCGCCCGGGACCGCCCGGACTGCCCGGGACCGCCCGGGACCGTCCGGACCGTCTGGGACCGCCCGGGACCACACGGGACCGCCCGGGATGGCCCCGGACCGCCCGGGACGGCCCGGGACTGCCCCGGACCACCCGGGACCGCCCGGGACCGCCCCGGACCACCCGGGATCGCCCGTGACCGCCCGGGACCGCCCGGGACCGCCCGGGACCGCCCGGGACCGCCCGGGACCGCCCCGGACTGCCCGGGACCGCCCGGGACCGCCCGGGACCGCTCCGGACCGCCCGGGGACCACCCGGGACCGCCCCGGACCGCCCGGGACCGCCCGGGTCCGCCCGGGACCGCCCAGGACCTCCCGGGACCGCCCGGGACCGCCCCCGGACCGCCCCGGACCGCCCGGGACTGCCAGGGACCGCCCGGGACCGCCCGGGACCGCCCGGGAATGCCCGGGACGGCCCAGACCGCCCGGGACCGCCCCGAACCGCCCGGGACAGCCCGCGTCCGCCCGGGACCGCCCGGGACCGCCCGAGACCACCCGGGACGGCCCGGGACCGCCCGGGACCGCCCGGGACCGCCCCGGACTGCCGGGACCGCCCGGGACCGCCCCGGACCGCCCGGGACCGCCCGGGACCGCCCGGGACCGCCCGGGACCGCCCTGGACCACCCGGGACCGCCCTGGAACGCCCCGGACTGCCCAGGACGGGTCCGGACCGCCCGGGACCGCCCTGGACCGCCCGGGACCGCCCCGGACTGCCCGGGGATTGCCCGGGACCGCCCGGACTGCCCCGGACCGCCCCAGACTGCCCGGGACCGCCCGGGACCGCCCGGGACCGCCCCGGACCGCCCGGGTCCGCCCGGGACCGCCCGGACTGCCCGGGACCGCCCCAGACCGCCCGGGACCGCCCGGGACAGCCCGGGACCGCCCGGGACCACCCGGCACCGCCCTGGACCGCTCGGGACCGCCCTGGAACGCCCCGGACTGCCCGGGACCGGCCCGGACCGCCCGGGACCGCCCCGGTCCGCCCGGGACCGCCCCGGACTGCCGGGACCGCCCGGGACCGCCCGGGACCGCCCCGGACCGCCCGGGTCCGCCCGGGACCGCCCCGGACTGCCCGGGACCGTCCGGGACCGCCCCGGACCGCCCCGGATCGCCCAGGACCGCCCCGGACCGCCCGGGACTGCCCGGGACCGCCCGGGACCGCCCGGGACCGCCCGGGACCGCCCCGGACCGCCCGGGAGCGCCCGGGACCGCCTGGGACCGACCCGGACCGCCCAGGACCGCCCGAGACCGCCCTGGACCGCCCGGGACCGCCCGGGACCGCCCGGGACCGCCCGGGACCGCCCGGGACCGCCCCGGACTGCCCAGGTCCGCCCGGGACCGCCCCGGACTGCCCGGGACCGCCCGGGACCGCCCCGGACCGCCCCGGACCGCCCAGGACCGCCCCGAACCGCCCGGGACTGCCCGGGACCGCCCGGGACCGCCCGGGTCCGCCCGGGACCGCCCCGGACTGCCCGGGACCGCCCGGGACTGCCCCGGACCGCCCCGGACTGCCCGGGACCGTCCGCGACCGCCCCGGACCGCCCCGGACCGCCCAGGACCGCTCCGGACCGCCCGGGACCGCCCGGGACCGCCCGGGACCGGCCCGGGACCGCCCGGGACCGCCCCCGGACCGCCCGGGAGCGCCCGGGACCGCCCGGGACCGACCCGGACCGCCCAGGACCGCCCGAGACCGCCCTGGACCGCCCGGGACCGCCCGGGACCGCCCGGGACCGCCCGGGACCGCCCGGGACCGCCCCGGACTGCCCGGGTCCGCCCGGGACCGCCCCGGACTGCCTGGGACCGCCCGGGACCGCCCCGGACCGCCCCGGACCGCCCAGGACCGCCCCGAACCGCCCGGGACCGCCCGCGTCCGCCCGGGACCGCCCGGGACCGCCCGAGACCGCCCGGGACCGCCCGGGACCGCCCGGGACCGCGGGGGACCGCCCCGGACTGCCGGAACCGCCCGGGGCCGCCCGGGACCGCCCCGGACCGCCCGGGTCCGCCCGGGACCGCCCCGGACTGCCCGGGACCGCCCGGGACCGCCCCGGACCGCCCCGGAACGCCCAGGACCGCCCCGGACTGCCAGGGACCGCCCGGGACCGCCCGGGACCGCCCGGGACCGCCCGGGACCGCCCCGGACCGCCCGGGAGCGCCCGGGACCGCCCGGGACCGCCCGGGACCGCCCGGGACCGCCCGGGACCGCCCTGGACCGCCCGGGACCGCCCGGGACCGCCCGGGACCACCGGGACCGCCCGGGACCGCCCGGGACCGCCCGGGACCGCCCGGGACCGCCCGGGACAGCCGGGACCGCCCGGGACCGCCCGGGACCGCCCCAGACCGCCCCGGACCGCCCGGGACCGCCCGGGACCACCCGGGACTGCCCGGGACCGCCCGGGACCGCCCCGGACCGCCCCGGACCGCCCGGGACCGCCGGGGACCGCCCGGGAACGCCCCGGACCGCCCGAGACCGCACCGGACCGCCCGGGACCGCCCGGGACCGCCCGGGACCGCCCGGGACCGCCCGGGACCGCCCGGGACCGCCCTGGAACGCCCGGGACCGCCGGGGCCGCCCGGAACCGCCCGGGACCGCCCGGGACCGCCCCAGACCGCCCGGGACCGCCCGGGACCGCCCGGGACCGCCACAGACCACCCGGGATCGCCCGGGACCGCCCGGGACCGCCCGGGACCGCCCGGGACCGCCCGGGACCGCCGGGGACCGCCCGGGACCGGGCCGGACCGCCCGGGACCGCCCGGGACCGCCCGGGACCGCCCAGGACCGCCCGGGACCGCCCGGGACCGCCCGGGACCGCCCGGGACCGCCCGGGACCGCCCGGGACCGCCCGGGACCGCCCCGGACCGCCCGGGACCACCCCGGACCGCCCGGGACCGCCCGGGACCGCCCGGGACTGCCCGGGACCGCCCGGGACCGCCCTGGACCGCCCGGGACCGCCCTGGAACGCCCCGGACCGCCCAGGACCGGTCCGGACCGCCCGGGACCGCCCCGGACCGCCAGGGACCGCCCCGGACTGCCCGGGACTGCCCGGGACCGCCCGGGACCGCCCCGGACCGCCCGGGACCGTCCAGGACCGCCCCGGACTGCCCGGGACCGCCCGGGACCGCCCCGGACCGCCCGGGACCGCCCAGGACCGCCCGGGACCGCCAGGGACTGCCCAGGACCGCCCCGGACCGCCCGGGACCGCCCCGGACCACCCGGGACCGCCCCGGACCGCCCGGGACCGCCCCAGACCGCCCGGGACCGCCCTGGACCGCCCGGGACCGCCCGGGACTGCCTCGGACCACCCGGGATCGCCCGGGACCGCCCCGGACCGCCCGGGACCGCCTGGGACCGCCCGGGACCGCCCGGGACCGCCCGGGACCGCCCCGGACCGCCCGGGACCGCCCGGGACCGCCCGCGACTGCCCCGGACCACCCGGGACCGCCCGGGACCGCCCCGGACCGCCTGGGACCGCCCGGGACCGCCCAGGACCGCCCAGCACGCCCGGGACCGCCCGGGACCGCCCCGGACCGCCCCGGACCGCCCGGGAGCGCCGGGGACCGCCCGGGACCGCCGGGGACGCCCCGGGACCGCCCGGACCGCCCGGGACCGCCCGGACCGCCCGGACCGCCCGAGACCGCCCGGGAACGCCCCGGACCGCGCGGGACTGCCCGGACCGCCCAGGACCGCCCCGGACCGCTCGGGACCGCCCCGGACTGCCCGGGACCGCCCAGGCCGCCCCGGACCGCTCCGGACCGCCCAGGACCGCCCCGGACCGCCCGGGACCGCCCAGGACCGCCCGGGACCGCCCGGGACCGCCCTGGACCACCCGGACCGCCCTGGAACGCCCCGGACCGCCCGGGACTGGCCCGGACCGCCCAGGACCGCCCCGGACCCCCCGGGACCGCCCCGGACTGCCCGGGACCGCCCAGGACCGCCCCGGACCGCCCCGGACCGCCAAGGACCGCCCCGGACCGCCCGGGACCGCCCGGGACCGCCCGGGACCGCCCGGGACCGCCCGGGACCGCCCGGGACCGCCCGGGACCGCCCAGGACCGCCCCGGACTGCCGGACCGCCCGGGACCGCCCGGGACCGCCCCGGACCGCCCGGGTCCGCCCGGGACCGCCCCGGACTGCCCGGGACCACCCAGGACCGCCCCGGACCGCCCCGGACCGCCCAGGACCGCCCCGGACCGCCCGGGACCGCATGGGACCGCCCGGGACCGCCCGGAACCGCCCCAGACCGCCCGGGACCGCCCGGGACTGCCCGGGACCGCCCGGGACCGCCCGGGACCGCCCTGGACCGCCCGGGACCGCCCGGGACCGCCCGGGACCACCCGGGACCGCCCGGGACCGCCTGGGACCGCCCGGGACCGCCCGGGACAGCCGGGACCGCCCGGGACCGCCTGGGACCGCCGCGGACCGCCCCGGACCGCCCGGGACCGCCCGGGACCGCCCGGAACTGCCTGGGACCGCCCGGGACCACCCCGGACCGCCCCGGACCGCCCGGGACCGCCTGGGACCGCCCGGGACCGCCCCGGACCGCCCGGGACCGGACCGCCCGGGACCGCCCGGGACCGCCCGGGACCGCCCGGGACCGCCCGGTACCGTCTGGGACCGCCCGGGACCGCCCCCAGACCGCCTGGGACCGCCCGGGACCGCCACGGACCACCCGGGATCGCCCGGGACCGCCCGGGACCGTCCGGGACCGCCCGGGACCGCCCAGGACCGCCTGGGACCGCCCGGGACCGCGCCGGACCGCTCGGGACCGCCCCGGACTGCCGCCCGGGGCCGCCCGGGACCGCCCCGGACCGCCCGGGTCCGCCCGGGACCGCCCCGGACTGCCCGGGACCGCCCGGGACCGCCCCGGACCGCCCCGGAACGCCCAGGACCGCCCCGGACTGCCAGGGACCGCCCGGGACCGCCCGGGACCGCCCGGGACCGCCCGGGACCGCCCCGGACCGCCCGGGAGCGCCCGGGACCGCCCGGGACCGCCCGGGACCGCCCGGGACCGCCCGGGACCGCCCTGGACCGCCCGGGACCGCCCGGGACCGCCCGGGACCACCGGGGACCGCCCGGGACCGCCGGGACCGCCCGGGACCGCCCGGGACCGCCCGGGACAGCCGGGACCGCCCGGGACCGCCCGGGACCGCCCCAGACCGCCCCGGACCGCCCGGGACCGCCCGGGACCACCCGGGACTGCCCGGGACCGCCCGGGACCGCCCCGGGACCGCCCCGGACCGCCCGGGACCGCCGGGGACCGCCCGGGAACGCCCGGACCGCCCGGAGACCGCACGGACCGCCCGGGACCGCCCGGGACCGCCCGGGACCGCCCGGGACCGCCCGGGACCGCCCGGGACCGCCCTGGAACGCCCGGGACCGCCGGGGCCGCCCGGAACCGCCCGGGACCGCCCGGGACCGCCCCAGACCGCCCGGGACCGCCCGGGACCGCCCGGGACCGCCACAGACCACCCGGGATCGCCCGGGACCGCCCGGGACCGCCCGGGACCGCCCGGGACCGCCCGGGACCGCCGGGGACCGCCCGGGACCGGGCCGGACCGCCCGGGACCGCCCGGGACCGCCCGGGACCGCCCAGGACCGCCCGGGACCGCCCGGGACCGCCCGGGACCGCCCGGGACCGCCCGGGACCGCCCGGGACCGCCCGGGACCGCCCCGGACCGCCCGGGACCACCCCGGACCGCCCGGGACCGCCCGGGACCGCCCGGGACTGCCCGGGACCGCCCGGGACCGCCCTGGACCGCCCGGGACCGCCCTGGAACGCCCCGGACCGCCCAGGACCGGTCCGGACCGCCCGGGACCGCCCCGGACCGCCAGGGACCGCCCCGGACTGCCCGGGACTGCCCGGGACCGCCCGGGACCGCCCCGGACCGCCCGGGACCGTCCAGGACCCGCCCCGGACTGCCCGGGACCGCCCGGGACCGCCCGGGACCGCCCGGGACCGCCCAGGACCGCCCGGGACCGCCAGGGACTGCCCAGGACCGCCCGGACCGCCCGGGACCGCCCCGGACCACCCGGGACCGCCCCGGACCGCCCGGGACCGCCCCAGACCGCCCGGGACCGCCCTGGGACCGCCCGGGAACCGCCCGGGACTGCCTCGGGACCACCCGGGATCGCCCGGGACCGCCCGGACCGCCCGGGACCGCCTGGACCGCCCGGGACCGCCCGGGACCGCCCGGGACCGCCCCGGACCGCCCGGGACCGCCCGGGACCGCCCGCGACTGCCCCGGACCACCCGGGACCGCCCGGGACCGCCCCGGACCGCCTGGGACCGCCCGGGACCGCCCAGGACCGCCCAGCACCGCCCGGGACCGCCCGGGACCGCCCCGGACCGCCCCGGACCGCCCGGGAGCGCCGGGACCGCCCGGGACCGCCGGGACCGCCCGGGACTGCCCCGGACCGCCCGGGACCCCCGGACCGCCCGGGACCGCCCGAGACCGCCCGGGAACGCCCCGGACCGCGCGGGACTGGCCCGGACCGCCCAGGACCGCCCCGGACCGCTCGGGACCGCCCCGGACTGCCCGGGACCGCCAGGACCGCCCCGGACCGCTCCGGACCGCCCAGGACCGCCCCGGACCGCCCGGGACCGCCCAGGACCGCCCGGGACCGCCCGGGACCGCCCTGGACCACCCGGACCGCCCTGGAACGCCCCGGGACCGCCCGGGACTGGCCCGGACCGCCCAGGACCGCCCCGGACCCCCCGGGACCGCCGGACTGCCCGGGACCGCCCAGGACCGCCCCGGACCGCCCCGGACCGCCAGACCGCCCCGGACCGCCCGGGACCGCCCGGGACGCCCGGGACCGCCCGGGACCGCCCGGGCGCCCGGGACCGCCCGGGACCGCCCAGGACCGCCCCGGACTGCCGGACCGCCCGGGACCGCCCGGGACCGCCCCGGACCGCCCGGGTCCGCCCGGGACCGCCCCGGACTGCCCGGGACCACCCAGGACCGCCCCGGACCGCCCCGGACCGCCCAGGACCGCCCCGGACCGCCCGGGACCGCATGGGACCGCCCGGGACCGCCCGGAACCGCCCCAGACCGCCCGGGACCGCCCGGGACTGCCCGGGACCGCCCGGGACCGCCCGGGACCGCCCTGGACCGCCCGGGACCGCCCGGGACCGCCCGGGACCACCCGGGACCGCCCGGGACCGCCTGGGACCGCCCGGGACCGCCCGGGACAGCCGGGACCGCCCGGGACCGCCTGGGACCGCCGCGGACCGCCCCGGGACCGCCGGGACCGCCCGGGACCGCCCGGAACTGCCTGGGACGCCGGGACCACCCCGGACCGCCCGGACCGCCCGGGACCGCCTGGGACCGCCCGGACCGCCCCGGACCGCCCGGGACCGCGACGGACCGCCCGGGACCGCCCGGGACCGCCCGGGACCGCCCGGGACCGGGTACCGTCTGGGACCGCCCGGGACCGCCCCAGACCGCCTGGGACCGCCCGGGACCGCACGGACCACCCGGGATCGCCCGGGACCGCCCGGGACCGTCCGGGACCGCCCGGGACCGCCCAGGACCGCCTGGGACCGCCCGGGACCGCGCCGGACCGCTCGGGACCGCCCGGGACCGCCCGGGACCGCCCTGGACCGCCCGGGACCGCCCGGACCGCCCCGGACCGCCCCGGACCGCCCGGGACCGCCCGGGACCGCCCGGGACCGCCCGGAACCGCCCGGGACCGCCCGGGACCACCCGGGACCGCCCTGGACCGCCCGGACCGCCCCGGACTGCCCGGGACCGCCCGGGACCGCCCGGGACCGCCCGGGACCGCCCCGGGAACGCCCTGGACCGCCCGGGACCGCCCTGGAACGCCCCGGACCGCCCGGACCGGTCCGGACCGCCCGGGACCGCCCCGGACCGCCCGGGACCGCCCCGGACTGCCCGGGACCGCCCGGGACCGCCCAGGACCGCCCCGGATAGCCCGGGACCGTCCGGGACCGCCCCGGACTGCCCGGGACCGCCCGGGACCGCCCCGGACCGCCCCGGACCCGCCCGTGACCGCCCGGGACCGCCCGGGACCGCCCGGGACCGCCCCGGACCGCCCGGGACCACCCCGGACCGCCCGGGACCGCCCCGGACCGCCCGGGACCGCCCGGGACCGCCTGGAACCGCCCGGGACCGCCCGGGACCGCCCGGGACCGCCCGTGACCGCCCGGGACCGCCCGGGACCGCCCTGGACTGCCCGGGACCGCCGGGACTGCCTCGGACCACCCGGGATCGCCCGGGACCGCCGGGACCGCCCGGGACCGCCTGGACCGCCCGGGACCGCCTGGGACTGCTGGGGACCGCTCCGGACCCGGACCGCCGGGGACCGCCCGGGACCGCCCCGGACCGCCCACCACCGCCCGGGACCGCCCGACCGCCCGGGACCGCCCGGGACCGCCCCGGACCGTCTGGGACCGCCCGGGACCACACGGGACCGCCCGGGACCGCCCCGGACCGCCCGGGACCGCCCGAGACCGCCCCGGACCGCCCGGGACCGCCCGGGACCGCCCCGGACCACCCGGGATCGCCCGTGACCACCCGGGACCGCCCTGGGACCGCCTGGGACCGCCGGGACCGCCCGGGACCGCCCGGGACCGCCCCGGACCGACCGGGACCGCCCGGGACTGCCTGGGACCGCCCGGACCGCCCGGGACCGCCCGCGACCGCCCCGGACCGTCTGGGACCGCCCAGGACCACACGGGACCGCCCGGGACCGCCCGGGACCGCCCGGGACCGCCCGGGACCGCCCCGGACCGCCCGGGACCCCCCGGACCGCCCGGACCACCGGGATCGCCCGTGACCGCCCGGGACCGTCCGGGACCGCCTGGGCCCGCCCGGGACCGCCCGGGACCACGCGGGACCGCCCCGGACCGCCCGGGACCGCCCGGGACCGCCCGGGACTGCCCCGGACCGCCCGGGACCGCCCGGGACCGCCTGGGACCGCCCGGGACCGCCCCGCACCGCCCGGGACCGCCCGGGACCGCCCCGGACCGCCCCGGACCGCCCGGGACCGCCGGGGACCGCCCGGGACCGCCGGGGACCGCCCGGGACTGCCCCGGACCGCCCGGGACCGCCCCGACCGCCCGGGACCGCCCGGGACCGCCCGGGAACGCCCCGGACCGCGCGGGACTGGCCCGGACCGCCCAGGACTGCCCCAGACCGCTCGGGACCGCCCCGGACTGCCCGGGACCGCCCAGGACCGCCCCTGGACCGCTCCGGACCGCCCGGGACCGCCCAGGACCGCCTGGACCCCTGGGACCGCCCAGGACCGCCCGGACCGCTGGGACCCTGGACCACCCGGACCGCCCTGGAACGCCCCGGACCGCCCGGGACTGGCCCGGACCGCCCAGGACCGCCCCGGACCGCCCGGGACCGCCCCGGACTGCCCGGGACCGCCCCAGACTGCCCGGGACCGCCCAGGACCGCCCCGGACCGCCCCGGACCGCCCAGGACCGCCCCGGACCGCCCGGGACCGCCCGGGACCGCCGAGACCGCCCAGGGACCGCCCGGAACCGCCCGGGAACGCCCGTGACCGCCCGGGACCGCCCCGGACTGCCGGACCGCCCGGGACCACCCGGGACCGCCCCGGACCGCCCGGGTCCGCCCGGGACCACCCCGGACTGCCCGGGACCACCCGGGACCGCCCCGGACCGCCCCGGACCGCCCAGGACCGCCCCGGACCGCCTGGGACCGCATGGGACCGCCCGGGACCGCCCAGGACCGCCCCAGACCGCCCGGGAGCGCCGGGACCGCCCGGGACCGCCCGGGACCGCCCGGGACCGCCCGGGACCGCCCGGGACCGCCCTGGACCGCCCGGGACCGCCCGGGACCGCCCGGGACCACCCGGGACCGCCCGGGACCCGCCTGGACCGCCCGGGACCGCCCGGGACAGCCGGGACCGCCCGGGACCGCCTGGGACCGCCGCGGACCGCCCCGGACCGCCCGGGACCGCCCGGGACCGCCCGGAACTGCCTGGGACCGCCCAGGACCCACCTGGACCGCCCCGGACCGCCCGGGACCGCCCGGGACCGCCCGGGACCGCCCCGGACCGCCCGGGACCGCGCCAGACCGCCCGGGACCGCCCGGGACTGCCCGGGAACCGCCCGGGACCGCCCGGTACCGTCTGGGACCGCCCGGGACCACACGGGACCGCCCAGGACTGCCCCGGACCACCTGGGACCGCCCGGGACCGCCCCAGACCGCCTGGGACCACCCGGGACCGCCACGGACCACCCGGGATCGCCTGGGACCGCCCGGGACCGTCCGGGACCGCCCGCGACCGCCCAGGACCGCCTGGGACCGCCCGGGACCGCGCCGGACCGCCCCGGGACCGCCCGGGACCGCCCGGGACCGCCCCGACCGCCTGGGACCGCCCAGGACCGCCTGGGACCGCCCGGGACCGCCCAGGACCGCCCGGGACCGCCCGGGACCGCCCGGACCGCCCCGGACCGCCCGGGACCGCCCGGGACCGCCCGGGACCGCCCGGGACCGCCCGGGACCACCCGGGACCGCCACGGACCGCCGGACCGCCCCGGACCGCCCGGGACCGCCCGGGACCGCCCGGGACCGCCCGGGACCGCCCTGGACCGCCCGGGACCGCCCTGGAACGCCCCGGACCGCCCAGGACCGGTCCGAACCGCCCGGGACCGCCCCGGACGCCGGGTCCGCCCGGGACCACCCCGGACTGCCCGGGACCACCCGGGACCGCCCCGGACCGCCCCGGACCGCCCAGGACCGCCCCGGGACCGCCTGGGACCGCATGGGACCGCCCGGGACCGCCCAGGACCGCCCCAGACCGCCCGGGAGCGCCCGGGACCGCCCGGGACCGCCCGGGACCGCCCGGGACCGCCCGGGACCGCCCGGGACCGCCCTGGACCGCCCGGGACCGCCCGGGACCGCCCGGGACCACCCGGGACCGCCCGGGACCGCCTGGACCGCCCGGGACGCCGGGACAGCCGGGACCGCCCGGGACCGCCTGGGACCGCCGCTGACCGCCCCGGACCGCCCGGGACCGCCCGGGACCGCCCGGAACTGCCTGGGACCGCCCAGGACCACCCTGGACCGCCCCGGACCGCCCGGGACCGCCCGGGACCGCCCGGGACCGCCCCGGACCGCCCGGGACCGCGCCAGACCGCCCGGGACCGCCCGGGACTGCCCGGGACCGCCCGGGACCGGCCCGGTACCGTCTGGGACCGCCCGGGACCACACGGGACCGCCCAGGACTGCCCGGACCACCTGGGACCGCCCGGGACCGCCCCAGACCGCCTGGGACCACCCCGGGACCGCCACGGACCCCCGGGATCGCCCGGGACCGCCCGGGACCGTCCGGGACCGCCCGCGACCGCCCAGGACCGCCTGGGACCGCCCGGGACCGCGCCGGACCGCCCGGGACCGCCCGGGACCGCCCCGGACCGCCCGGACCGCCTGGGACCGCCCAGGACCGCCTGGGACCGCCCGGGACCGCCCGGACCGCCCGGCCGCCCGGGACCGCCCCGGACCGCCCCGGACCGCCCGGGACCGCCCGGGACCGCCCGGGACCGCCCGGGACCGCCCGGGACCCCGGGACCGCCCGGGGACCGCCCGGACCGCCCGGGACCGCCCGGGACCGCCCGGGACCGCCCCGGGACCGCCCTGGACCGCCCGGGACCGCCCTGGACCGCCCGGACCGCCCGGAACGGTCCGACCGCCCGGGACCGCCCCGGACCGCCCGGGACCGCCCGGGACTGCCCGGGACCGCCCGGGACCGCCCGGGACCGCCCCGGACAGCCCGGGACCTTCCGGGACCGCCCCGGACTGCCCGGGACCGCCCGGACCGCCCGGACCGCCCGGACCGCGGACCGCCCGGGACCGCCCGGGACCGCCCGGGACCGCCCGGGACCGCCCTGGACCGCCCGGGACCGCCCCGGGACCGCCCGGGACCGCCCGGACCGCCCGGGACCGCCCGGGACCGCCTGGAACCGCCCGGGACCGCCCGTGACGCCCGGGACCGCCCCGGACTGCCGGACCGCCCGGGACCGCCCGGGACCGCCCCGGACCGCCCGGTCCGCCCGGGACCGCCCCGGACTGCCCGGGACCACCCGGGACCGCCCCGGACCGCCCCGGACCGCCCAGGACCGCCCCGGACCGCCCGGGACCGCATGGGACCGCCCGGGACCGCCCCGGACCGCCCCAGACCGCCCGGGAGCGCCCGGGACCGCCCGGGACCGCCCGGGACCGCCCGGGACCGCCCGGGACCGCCCGGGACCGCCCTGGACCGCCGGACGCCCGGGACCGCCCGGGACCAGGGACCGCCCGGACCGACTGGACCGCCCGGGACCGCCCGGGACAGCCGGGACCGCCCGGGACCGCCTGGGACCGCCGCGGACCGCCCCGGACCGCCCGGGACCGCCCGGGACCGCCCGGAACTGCCTGGGACCGCCCAGGACCACCCTGGACCGCCCCGGACCGCCCGGGACCGCCCGGGACCGCCCGGGACCGCCCCGGACCGGCCCGGGACCGCCCAGACCGCCCGGAACCGCCCGGGACTGCCCGGGACCGCCCGGGACCGCCCGGTACCGTCTGGGACCGCCCGGGACCACACGGGACCGCCCAGCCGGACCACCTGGGACCGCCCGGGCCCGCCCCAGACCGCCTGGGACCGCCGGGACCGCCACGGACCACACGGGATCGCCCGGGACCGCCCGGGACCGTCCGGGACCGCCCGTGACCGCCCAGGACCGCCTGGGACCGCCCGGACCGCGCCGGACCGCCCGGGACCGCCCGGGACCGCCCCGGACCGCCCCGGACCGCCTGGGACCGCCCAGGACCGCCTGGGACCGCCCGGGACCGCCCAGGACCGCCCGGGACCGCCCTTGACCGCCCCGGACCGCCCCGGACCGCCCGGGACCGCCCGGGACCGCCCGGGACCGCCCGGGACCGCCCGGGACCACCCGGGACCGCCCCGGACCGCCCGGGACCACCCCGGACCGCCCGGGACCGCCCGGGACCGCCCGGGACCGCCCGGGACCGCCCGGACCGCCCGGGACCGCCCTGGAACTTCCCGGACCGCCCAGGACCGGTCCGGACCGCCCGGGACCGCCCCGGACCGCCCGGGACCGCCCCGGACTGCCCGGGACCGCCCGGGACCGCCCGGGACCGCCCCGGACAGCCCGGGACCTTCCGGGACCGCCCCGGACTGCCCGGGACCGCCCGGGACCACCCCGGACCGCCCCGGACCGCCCGGGACCGCCCCGGGACCGCCCGGGACCGCCCGGGACCGCCCGGGACCGCCCTGGACCGCCCGGGGACCGCCCCGGACCGCCCGGGACCGCCCGGACCGCCCGGGACCGCCCGGGACCGCCTGGAACCGCCCGGGACCGCCCGGGACCGCCCGGGACCGCCCGGACCGCCCGGGACCGCCCGGGGACCGCCCTGGACCGCCCGGGACCGCGGACTGCCTCGGAACCACCCACGATCGCCCGGGACCGCCCGGGACCGCCCGGGACCGCCTGGGACCGCCCGGGACCGCCCGGGACTGCCGGGGACCGCTCCGGACCGCCCGGGACCGCCCGGGACCGCCCGGGACCACCCCGGACCGCCTGCGACCGCCCGGGACCGCCCGGACCGCCCGGGACCGCCCGGGACCGCCCCGGACCGTCTGGGACCGCCCGGGACCACACGGACCGCCCGGGACCGCCCCGGACCACCCGGGACCGCCCGAGACCGCCCCGGACCGCCCGGGACCGCCCGGGACCGCCCCGGACCACCCGGGATCGCCCGTGACCGCCCGGGACCGCCTGGGACCGCCTGGGACCGCCGGGACCGCCCGGGACCGCCCGGGACCGCCCTGGACCGCCCGGGACCGCCCGGGACCGCCCGGGACCGCCCCGGACTGCCCGGGACCGCCCGGGACCGCCCCGGACCGCCCCGGACCGCCCGGGACCGCCTGGGACCGCCCGGGACCGCCAGGGACCGCCCGGGACCGCCCCGGACCGCCCGGGACCGCCCCGGACCGCCCGGGACCGCCCCGGACCGCCCGGGACTGCCCGGGACCGCCTGGAACCGCCCGGGACCGCCCGTGAACGCCCGGGACCGCCCGGGACCGCCCTGGACTGCCCGGGACCGCCGGGACTGCCTCGGACCACCCGGGATCGCCCGGGACCGCCCGGGACCGCCCGGGACCGCCTGGGACCGCCCGGGACCGCCCGGGACTGCCGGGGACCGCTCCGGACCGCCCGGGACCGCCCGGGACCGCCCGGGACCGCCCCGGACCGCCCGCGACCGCCCGGGACCGCCCTGGACCGCCCGGGACCGCCCGGGACCGCCCCGGACCGTCTGGGACCCCGCCCGGGACCACACGGGACCGCCCGGGGACCGCCGACCGCCCGGGACCGCCCGAGACCGCCCCGGACCGCCCGGGACCGCCCAGGACCGCCCCGGACCACGCGGGATCGCCCGTGACCACCCGGGACCGCCTGGGACCGCCTGGGACCGCCGGGACCGCCCGGGACCGCCCGGGACCGCCCGGACCGCCCGGGACCGCCCGGGACCGCCCGGGACCGCCCCGGACCGCCCGGACCGCCCGCGACCGCCCCGGACCGTCTGGGACCGCCCGGGACCACACGGGACCGCCCGGGACCGCCCGGGACCGCCGGGACCGCCCGGGACCGCCCCGACCGCCCGGGACCGCCCGGGACCGCCCCGGACCACCCGGGATCGCCCGTGACAGCCCGGGACCGCCCGGGACCGCCTGGGACCGCCCGGGACCGCCCGGGACCACGCGCGACCGCCCCGGACCGCCCGGGACCGCCCGGGACCGCCCGGGACTGCCCCGGACCGCCCGGGACCGCCCGGGACTGCCTGGGACCGCCCGGGACCGCCCGGGACCGCCCGGGACCGCCCAGCACCGCCCGGGACCGCCCGGGACCGCCCGGGACCGCCCGGGACCGCCCCGGACCGTCTGGGACCGCCCGGGACCACACGGGACCGCCCGGGACCGCCCCGGACCGCCCGGGACCGCCCGAGACCGCCCCGGACCGCCCGGGACCGCCCGGGACCGCCCCGGACCACCCGGGATCGCCCGTGACCGCCCGGGACCGCCTGGGACCGCCTGGGACCGCCGGGACCGCCCGGGACCGCCCGGGACCGCCCCGGACCGCCCGGGACCGCCCGGGACCGCCCGGACCGCCCCGGACCGCCCGGGACCGCCCGGGACCGCCCCGGACCGTCTGGGACTGCCCGGGACCACACGGGACCGCCCGGGACCACCCGGGACCGCCCGGGACCACCCGGGACCGCCCCGGACCGCCCGGGACCGCCCGGGACCGCCCCGGACCACCCGGGATCGCCCGTGACCGCCCGGGACCGCCCGGGACCGCCTGGGACTGCCCGGACCGCCCGGGACCACGCGGGACCGCCCCGGACCGCCCGGGACCGCCCGGGACCGCCCGGGACTGCCCCGGACCGCCCGGGACCGCCCGGGACCGCCTGGGACCGCCCCGGGACCGCCCGGGACCGCCCAGGACCCGCCCGGGACCGCCCGGGACCACCCCGGACCGCCCCGGACCGCCCGGGACCGCCGGGGACCGCCCGGGACCGCCGGGGTCCGCCCAGGACCGCCCCGGACCGCCCGGGACCGCCCCGGACCGCCCGGGACCGCCCCGGACCGCCCGGGACCGCCCGGGACCGCCCGGGACCGCCCGGGACCGCCCAGGACCGCCCTGGACCACCCGGACCGCCCTGGAACGCCCCGGACCGCCCGGGACTGGCCCGGACCGCCCAGGGACCGCCCCGGACCGCCCGGGACCGCCCCGGACTGCCCGGGACCGACCCTGACCGCCCCGGACCGCCCCGGACCGCCCAGGACCGCCCCGGACCGCCCGGGACCGCCCGGGACCGCCCGGGACCACCCGGGACCGCCCGGGACCGCTTGGGACCGCCCGGGACCGCCCGGGACCGCCCAGGACCGCCCTGGACCACCCGGACCGCCCTGGAACGCCCCGGACCGCCCGGGACTGGCCCGGACCGCCCAGGACCGCCCCAGACCGCCCGGGACCGCCCCGGACTGCCCGGGACCGCCCAGGACCGCCCCGGACCGCCCCGTACCGCCCAGGACCGCCCTGGACCGCCCGGGACCGCCCGGACCGCCCGGGACTGCCCGGGACCGCCCGGGACCGCCCGGGACCGCCCGGGACCGCCCGGGACCGCCCGGGACCGCCCCTGACCACCCCGGACCGCCCAGGACCGGCCCGACCGCCCGGACCGCACGGACCGCCCAGGACCGCCCGAGACCGCCCCGGACCGCCCGGGACCGCCCGGGACCGCCCCGGACCACCCGGGATCGCCCGTGACCGCCCGGGACCGCCTGGGACCGCCTGGGACCGCCGGGACCGCCCGGGACCGCCCGGGACCGCCCCCGGACCGCCCGGGACCGCCCGGGACCGCCCGGGACCGCCCCGGACCGCCCGGGACCGCCCGGGACCGCCCCGGACCGTCTGGGACCGCCCGGGACCACACGGGACCGCCCGGGACCGCCCGGGACCGCCCGGGACCGCCCGGGACCGCCCCGGACCGCCCGGGACCGCCCGGGACCGCCCCGGACCACCCGGGATTGCCCGTGACCGCCCGGGACCGCCCGGGACCGCCCGGGACCGCCCGGGACTGCCCCGGACCGCCCGGGACCGCCCGGGACCGCCTGGGACCGCCCGGACCGCCCGGGACCGCCCAGGACCGCCCGGGACCGCCCGGGACCGCCCCGGACCGCCCCGGACCGCCCGGGACCGCCGGGGACCGCCCGGGACCGCCGGGTCCGCCCAGGACCGCCCCGGACCGCCCGGACCGCCCCGGACCGCCCGGGACCGCCCCGGACCGCCCGGGACCGCCCGGAACCGCCCGGGACCGCCCGGGACCGCCAGGACCGCCCTGGACCACCCGGACCGCCCTGGAACGCCGCGGACCGCCCGGGACTGGCCCGGACCGCCCAGGACCGCCCCGGACCGCCCGGGACCGCCCCGGACTGCACGGGACCGCCCCGACCGCCCCGGACCGCCCCGGACCGCCCAGGACCGCCCCGGACCGCCTGGGACTGCCCGGGACCGCCCGGGACCACCCGGGACCGCCCGGGACCGCCCGGGACCGCCCGGGACCGCCCGGGACCGCCCAGGACCGCCCTGGACCACCCGGACCGCCCTGGAACGCCCCGGACTGCCCGGGACTGGCCCGGACCGCCCAGGACCGCCCCGGACCGCCCGGGACCGCCCCGGACTGCCCGGGACCGCCCAGGACCGCCCCGGACCGCCCCGTACCGCCCAGGACCGCCCCGGACCGCCCGGGACCGCCCGGGACCGCCCGGGACTGCCCGGGACCGCCCGGGACCGCCCGGGACCGCCCGGGACCGCCCGGGACCGCCCCGGACCACCCCGGACCGCCCAGGACCGGCCCGGACCGCCCGGGACCGCACGGGACCGGACCGCCCGGGACCGCCCGGGACCGCCCGGGACCGCTCCGACCGCCCGGGACCGCCGGGACCGCCCGGGACCGCCCGGGACCGCGCCCGGGACCGCCCGGGACCGCCCGGGACCGCCCGGGACCGCCCGGGACAGCCGGGACCGCCCCGGACCGCCCGGGACCGCCCCGGACTGCCCGGGACCGCCCGGGACCGCCCGGGACCGCCCGGACCGCCCGGGACCGTCCGGGACCGCCCCGGACTGCCCGGGACCGCCCGGGACCGCCCCGGACCGCCCGGGACCGCCCGGGACCCGCCCGGGACCGCCCGGGACAGCCGGGACCCCGGGACCGCCCGGGACCGCCCGGGACCGCTGCGGACCGCCCCGGACCGCCCGGGACCGCCCGGGACCGCCCGGAACTGCCCGGGACCACCCGGGACCGCCCGGGACCACCCGGACCGCCCTGGAACGCCCCGGACCGCCCGGGACTGGCCCGGACCGCCCAGGACCGCCCCGGACCGCCCGGGACCGCCCCGGACTGCCCGGGACCGCCCAGGACCGCCCCGGACCGCCCCGTACCGCCCCAGGACCGCCCCGGACCGCCCGGGACCACCCGGGACCGCCCGGGACCGCCCGGGACCGCCCGGGACCGCCCGGGACCGCCCGGGACCGCCCGGGACCGCCCCGGACCACCCCGGACCGCCCAGGACCGGCCCGGACCGCCCGGGACCGCACGGGACCGCCCGGGACCGCCCGGGACCGCCCCAGACCGCCCGGGAGCGCCCGGGACCGCCCTGGACCACCCGGGACCGCCCGGGACCGCCCGGGACCGCCCGGGACCGCCCGGGACCGCCCGGGACAGCCGGGACCGCCCCGGACCGCCCGGGACCGCCCCGGACTGCCCGGGACCGCCCGGGACCGCCCGAGACCGCCCGGGACCGCCCGGGACAGCCGGGACCGCCCGGGACCGCCCGGGACCGCCGCGGACCGCCCCGGACCGCCGGGACCGCCCGGGACCGCCCGGAACTGCCCGGGACCACCCGGGACCGCCCGGGACCACCCGGACCGCCCTGGAACGCCCCGGACCGCCCGGGACTGGCCCGGACCGCCCAGGACCGCCCCGGACCGCCCGGGACCGCCCGGACTGCCCGGGACCGCCCAGGACCGCCCCGGACCGCCCCGTACCGCCCAGGACCGCCCCGGACCGCCCGGGACCGCCGGGACCGCCCGGGACTGCCCGGACCGCCGGGACCGCCCGGGACCGCCCGGGACCGCCCGGGACCGCCCGGGACCGCCCGGGACCGCCCCGGACCACCCCGGACCGCCCAGGGACCGGCCCGGACCGCCCGGGACCGCCCGGGACCGCACGGGACCGCCCGGGACCGCCCGGGACCGCCCCAGACTGCCCGGGAGCGCCCGGGACCGCCCGGGACCGCCCGGGACCGCCCGGGACCGCCCGGGACCGCCCGGGACCGCCCGGGACCGCCGGGACAGCCGGGACCGCCCCGGACCGCCCGGGACCGCCCCGGACTGCCCGGGACCGCCCGGGACCGCCCGGGACCGCCCCGGACCGCCCGGGACCGTCCGGGACCGCCCCGGACTGCCCGGGACCGCCCGGGACCGCCCCGGACTGCCCGGGACCGCCCGGGACCGCCCGGGACCGCCCGGGACAGCCGGGACCGCCCGGGACCGCCCGGGACCGCCGCGGACCGCCCCGGACCGCCCGGGACCGCCCGGAACCCGCCCGGAACTGCCCGGGACCACCACGGGACCGCCCGGGACCGCCTGGGACCGCCCGGGACCGCCCGGGACCGCCCAGGACCGCCCTGGACCACACGGACCGCCCTGGAACGCCCCGGACCGCCCGGACTGGCCCGGACCGCCCAGGACCGCCCCGGACCGCCCGGGACCGCCCCGGACTGCCCGGGACCGCCCAGGACCGCCCCGGACCGCCCCGTACCGCCCAGGACCGCCCCGGACCGCCCGGGACCGCCCGGGACCGCCCGGGACTGCCCGGGACCGCCCGGGACCGCCCGGGACCGCCCGGGACCGCCCGGGACCGCCCCGGACCACCCCGGACCGCCCAGGACAGGCCCGGACCGCCCGGGACCGCACGATACCGCCCGGGACCGCCCGGGACTGCCCCAGACCGCCCGGGAGCGCCGGGACCGCCCGGGACCGCCCGGGACCGCCCAGGACCGCCGGGACCGCCCGGGACCGCCCGGGACGGCCCGGGACCGCCCGGGACCGCCCGGGACAGCCGGGACCGCCCGGGACCGCCCGGGACCGCCGCGGACCGCCCCGACCGCCCGGGACCGCCCGGGACCGCCCGGAACTGCCCGGGACCGCCCGGGACCGCCCCGGACCGCCCCGGACCACCCGGGACCGCCTGGGACCGCCCGGGACTGCGCCGGACCGCCCGGGACCGCCCGGGACCGCCCGGGACCGCCCGGGACCGCCCTGGAACGCCCGGGACCGCCCGGGACCGCCCGGTACCGTCTGGGACCGCCCGGGACCACACGGGACCGCCCGGGACCGCCCCGGACCGCCCCGGACCGCCCGGGCCCGCCCGGGACCGCCCGGTACCGCCCGGGACCGCCCGGGACCGCCCTGGACCGCCCGGGACGGCCCTGGAACGCCCCGGACCACCCAGGACCGGTACAGACCGGACCGCCCGGGACCGCCCGGGACCGCCCGAGACCGCCCGGGACCGCCCGGGACCGCCCGGGACCGCCCGGGACCGCCCTGGAACGCCCGGGACCGCCCGGGACCGCCCGGTACCGTCTGGGACCGCCCGGGACCACACGGGACCGCCCGGGACCGCCCCGGACCGCCCCGGACCGCCCGGGCCCGCCCGGGACCGCCCGGTACCGCCCGGGACCACCCGGGACCGCCCTGGACCGCCCGGGACGGCCCTGGAACGCCCCGGACCGCCCAGGACCGGTACAGACCGCCCGGGACCGCCCGGACCGCCCGGGACCGCCCCGGACTGCCCGGGACCGCCCGGGACCGCCCGGGACCGCCCCGGGACTGCCCGGGACCGTCCGGGACCGCCCCAGACTGCCCGGGACCGCCCGGGACCGCCCCGGACCGCCCGGGACCGCCCGGGACCGCCCGGGACCGCCCGGGACAGCCGGGACCGCCCGGGACCGCCCGGGACCGCCGCGGACCGCCCGGACCGCCCGGGACCGCCCGGGACCACCCGGACTGCCCGGGACCACCCGGGACCGTCCGCGACCGCCCCGGGACCGCCCGGGACCGCCCGGGACCGCCCAGGACCGCCCTGGACCACCCGGACCGCCCTGGAACGCCCCGGACCGCCCGGGACTGGCCCGGACCGCCCAGGACCGCCCGGACCGCCCGGGACCGCCCCGGACTGCCCGGGACCGCCCAGGACCGCCCCGGACCACCCCGTACCGCCCAGGACCGCCCCGGACCGCCCGGGACCGCCCGGGACCGCCCGGGACTGCCCGGGACCGCCCGGGACCGCCCGGGACCGCCCGGGACCGCCCGGGACCGCCCCGGACCACCCCGGACCGCCCAGGACCGGCCCGGACCGCCGGGACCGCACGGGACCGCCCGGGACCGCCCGGGACCGCCCCAGACCGCCCGGGAGCGCCCGGGACCGCCCGGGACCGCCCGGGACCGCCCGGGACCGCCCGGGACCGCCCGGGACCGCCCGGGACGGCCCGGGACCGCCCGGGACCGCCCGGGACAGCCGGGACCGCCCGGGACCGCCCGGGACCGCCGCGGACCGCCCCGGACCGCCCGGGACCGCCCGGGACCGCCCGGACCTGCCCGGGACCGCCCGGGACCGCCCCGGACCGCCCCGGACCACCCGGGACCGCCTGGGACCGCCCGGGCCCGCCCCGGACCGCCCGGGACCGCGCCGGACCGCCCGGGACCGCCTGGGACCGCCCGAGACCGCCCGGGACCGCCCGGGACCGCCCGGGACCGCCCGGGACCGCCCTGGAACGCCCGGGACCGCCCGGACCGCCCGGTACCGTCTGGGACCGCCCGGACCACACGGGACCGCCCGGGACCGCCCCGGACCGCCCCGGACCGCCCGGGCCCGCCCGGGACCGCCCGGTACCGCCCGGGACCGCCAGGGACCGCCCTGGACCGCCCGGGACGGCCCTGGAACGCCCAGACCGCCCAGGACCGGTACAGACCGCCCGGGACCGCCCGGGACCGCCCGGGACCGCCCTGGAACGCCCGGGACCGCCCGGGACCGCCCGGTACCGTCTGGGACCGCCCGGGACCACACGGGACCGCCCGGGACCGCCCCGGACCGCCCCGGACCGCCCGGGCCCGCCCGGGACCGCCCGGTACCGCCCGGGACCGCCCGGGACCGCCCTGGACCGCCCGGGACGGCCCTGGAACGCCCCGGACCGCCCAGGACCGGTACAGACCGGACCGCCCGGGACCGCCCGGGACCGCCCGAGACCGCCCGGGACCGCCCGGGACCGCCCGGGACCGCCCGGGACCGCCCTGGAACGCCCGGGACCGCCCGGGACCGCCCGGTACCGTCTGGGACCGCCCGGGACCACACGGGACCGCCCGGGACCGCCCCTGACCGCCCCGGGACCGCCCGGGCCCGCCCGGGACCGCCCGGTACCGCCCGGGACCACCCGGGACCGCCCTGGACCGCCCGGGACGGCCCTTGAACGCCCCGGACCGCCCAGGACCGGTACAGACCGCCCCGGACTGCCCGGGACCGTCCGGGACCGCCCCAGACTGCCCGGGACCGCCCGGGACCGCCCCGGACCGCCCGGGACCGCCCGGGACCGCCCGGGACCGCCCGGGACAGCCGGGACCGCCCGGGACCGCCCGGGACCGCCGCGGACCGCCCCGGACCGCCCGGGACCGCCCGGGACCACCCGGAACTGCCCGGGACCACCCGGGACCGTCCGCGACCGCCCGGGACCGCCCGGGACCGCCCGGGACCGCCCAGGACCGCCCTGGACCACCCGGACCGCCCTGGAAACGCCCCGGACCGCCCCGGGACTGGCCCGGACCGCCCAGGACCGCCCCGGACCGCCCGGGACCGCCCCGGACTGCCCGGGACCGCCCCAGGACCGCCCCGGACCACCCCGTACCGCCCAGGACCGCCCCGGACCGCCCGGGACCGCCCGGGACCGCCCGGGACTGCCCGGGACCGCCCGGGACCGCCCGGGACCGCCCGGGACCGCCCGGGACCGCCCCGGACCACCCCGGACCGCCCAGGACCGGCCCGGACCGCCGGGACCGCACGGGACCGCCCGGGACCGCCCGGGACCGCCCAGACCGCCCGGGAGCGCCCGGGACCGCCCGGGACTGCCCGGGACCGCCCGGGACCGCCCGGGACCGCCCGGGACCGCCCGGGGACGGCCCGGGACCGCCCGGGACCGCCCGGGACAGCCGGGACCGCCCGGGACCGCCCGGCACCGCCGCGGACCGCCCCGGACCGCCCGGGACCGCCCGGGACCGCCCGGAACTGCCCGGGACCGCCCGGGACCGCCCCGGACCGCCCCGGACCACCCGGGACCGCCTGGGACCGCCCGGGCCCGCCCCGGACCGCCCGGGACCGCGCCGGACCGCCCGGGACCGCCTGGGACCGCCCGAGACCGCCCGGGACCGCCCGGGACCGCCCGGGACCGCCCGGGACCGCCCTGGAACGCCCGGGACCGCCCGGGACCGCCCGGTACCGTCTGGGACCGCCCGGGACCACACGGGACCGCCCGGGACCGCCCCGGGACCGCCCCGGACCGCCCGGGCCCGCCCGGGACCGCCCGGTACCGCCCGGGACCGCCAGGGACCGCCCTGGACCGCCCGGGACGGCCCTGGAACGCCCCGGACCGCCCAGGACCGGTACAGACCGCCCGGGACCGCCCCGGACCGCCCGGGACCGCCCCGGACTGCCCGGGACCGCCCGGGACCGCCCGGGACCGCCCCGGACCGCCCGGACCGTCCGGGACCGCCCCGGACTGCCCGGGACCGCCCGGGACCGCCCCGGACCGCCCGGGACCGCCCGGGACCGCCCGGGACCGCCCGGGACCGCCCGGGACAGCCGGGACCGCCCGGGACCGCCCGGGACCGCCGCGGACCGCCCCGGACCGCCCGGGACCGCCCGGGACCGCCCGGAACTGCCCGGGACCGCCCGGGACCGCCACGGACCGCCCTGGACCGCCCGGGACTGCCCGGGACCGCCCGGGACCGCCCGGGACCGCCCGGGACCGCGCCGGACCGCCTGGGACCGCCTGGGACCGCCCGGGACCGCCCGGGACCGCCCAGGACCGCCCGGGACCGCCCGGGACCGCCCTGGAACGCCCGGGACCGCCCGGGACCGCCCGGTACCGTCTGGGACCGCCCGGGACCACACGGGACCGCCCGGGACGGCCCCGGACCGCCTGGGACCGCCCGGGACCGCCCCAGACCGCCTGGGACCGCCCAGGAACGCCACGGACACCCCAGATCGCCCGGGACCGCCCGGGACCGCCCGGGACCGCCCGGGACCGCCCAGGACCGCCTGGGACCGCCCGAGACCGCGCCGGACCGCCCGGGACCGCCCGGGACCGCCCGGGACCGCCCAGGACCGCCCGGGACCGCACGGGACCGCCCCGGACGCCCCCGGACCGCCCGGGACCCGCCCG
>NW_027423495.1:0-65978 GCF_048934315.1 Petromyzon marinus
ACCACAACAACAACTACAACATCCACAACAACCACAACAACAACCACCATTCACAACAACAACCACAAACAACCACAACAACAACAACCACAACAACAACAACCACAACAACAACCATCACAACAACAACCACAACAACCACAAAAAACCATCACAACAACAACAACCATCAAAAACAACAACAACCACAACAACAACAACAACATAACAACAACACCATCACAACAACCACAACAACAAACATAACCATCACAACAACACAACAACCACCACAACAACCACTACAACCACAACAACAACCACCACAACCACAACAACAACAACAACAACCACAACAACAACCACAACAATCACCACAACAACAACCACAACAACCACCACAACAACCACCACAACAACCAACACAACCAACAACCACAAACCAACAACAACCACACAACAAACAACACAACAACAACAACCACAACACAACCAACAACAAAACAACAACACCTACTATCACAACAACCACACACCACAACACTACACAACACAACAACACAACAACAACCACAACAACCACAACAACAACCACTACAATCATCACAACAACAACCACAACAACCACAACAACAACCACACAACATCACAACAACCACAACAACAACCACACAACACCACAACCATTACAACAACAAACAACAACAACAAAACAACAACAACCACAACAACAACCACAACAACAACAACAACCACAACAACCACAACAACAACCACAACAACCACAACAACCACCACAAAACCACAACAACACCACAACAACAACCACAACAACCATCACACCAACAACCACACCAACAACAACAACAACAAACCACAACAACAACAACAACCACAACAACAACCACAACAACAACCACCACAACAACCACAACCATCACAACAACCACAACAACCATTACACCACAACCACTACAACCATCACAACAACAACCAACAACAACAACAACCACAACCATCACAACAACCATCACACCAACAAACACAACCATCACAACCACCACAACAACCACAACAACAACCACCACAACAACCACCACCACAACCACCACCACAACAACAACCATCACAACAACAACAACCACCACAACCACAACAACAACCACCACAACAACAACTACAACAACAACAACTACAACAACCAACACAACAACCACCACAACAACAACCATCACAACAACAATCACAACAACCATAACAACCACAACCACCACAACAACCACAACCATCACAACCACCACAACAACCACAACAACAACCACAACACACAACAACCACAACCATCACAACAACCACTACAACCATCACAACAACAACCACAACAACAACCACAACCCTCACAACAACAACCACAACAACCACCACAACAACAACCACCACAACCACAACCATCACAACAACAACCACAACAACAACCACAACAACCATCACAACAACAACCACCACAACAACAACCACCACAACAACAACCACAACAACCATTACAACAACAACCACAACAACCACAACAACAACAACAACAACCACAACCATCACAACAACCACAACAACCACTACAACCACAACAACAACAACCACAACAACGAGTCACAGCCTCCTTGAGATGTGAGATCACCATGTAGACTACAACCACAACAACCACAACAACAACAACCACAACAACCATCACAACCACCACAACAACCACACAACCACAACCACAACAACCACCACTAACCACATGAGTTGTCTTGGAGGAGATGGATTTCTGGTGTCAAACTCCCCAAGTTTCGTCTGAGGAGACACGTTAACCATATCACCGTCACCACGTTAACCGTGTCACCGTCACCACGTTAACCGTGTCACCGCCACCACGTTAACCGTGTCACCGTCACCACGTTAACCATATCACCGTCACCACGTTAACCGTGTCACCGTCACCACGTTAACCGTGTCACCACGTTAACCGTGTCACCACGTTAACCGTGTCACCGTCACCACGTTAACCGCGTCACCGTCACCACGTTTAACCGCGTCACCGTCACCACGTTAACCGCGTCACCGTCACCACGTTAACCGCGTCACCGTCACCACGTTAACCGCGTCACCGTCACCACGTTAACCGCGTCACCGTCACCACGTTAACCGCGTCACCGTCACCACGTTAACCGCGTCACCGTCACCACGTTAACCGCGTCACCGTCACCACGTTAACCGTGTCACCGTCACCACGTTAACCGTGTCACCGTCACCACGTTAACCGTGTCACCGTCACCACGTTAACCGCGTCACCGTCACCACGTTAACCGCGTCACCGTCACCACGTTAACCGCGTCACCGTCACCACGTTAACCGCGTCACCGTCACCACGTTAACCGCGTCACCGTCACCACGTTAACCGCGTCACCGTCACCACGTTAACCGTGTCACCGTCACCACGTTAACCGTGTCACCGTCACCACGTTAACCGCGTCACCGTCACCACGTTAACCGTGTCACCGTCACCACGTTAACCGTGTCACCGTCACCACGTTAACCATGTCACCGTCACCACGTTAACCGTGTCACCGTCACCACGTTAACCGTGTCACCGTCACCATGTTAACCGTGTCACCGTAACCACGTTAACCGTGTCACCGTCACCACGTTAACCGTGTCACCGTCACCACGTTAACCGCGTCACCGTCACCACGTTAACCGTGTCACCGTCACCACGTTAACCGTGTCACCACGTTAACCGCGTCACCGTCACCACGTTAACCGCGTCACCGTCACCACGTTAACCGTGTCACCGTCACCACGTTAACCGTGTCACCGTCACCACGTTAACCGTGTCACCACGTTAACCGCGTCACCGTCACCACGCTAACCGTGTCACCGTCACCACGTTAACCGCGTCACCGTCGCCACGTTAACCGTGTCACCGTCACCACGTTAACCGTGTCACCGTCACCACGTTAACCGCGTCACCGTCACCACGTTAACCGCGTCACCGTCACCACGTTAACCGCGTCACCGTCGCCACGTTAACAGCGTCACCGTCACCACGTTAACCGTGTCACCGTCACCACGTTAACCGTGTCACCGTCACCACGTTAACCGTGTCACCGTCACCACGTTAACCGTGTCACCGTCACCACGTTAACCGCGTCACCGTCACCACGTTAACCGTGTCACCGTCACCACGTTAACCGTGTCACCGTCACCACGTTAACCGTGTCACCGTCACCACGTTAACCGTGTCACCGTCACCATGTTAACTGTGTCACCACGTTAACCGTGTCACCGTCACCCCGTTAACCGTGTCACCGTCACCACGTTAACCGTGTCACCGTCACCACGTTAACCGTGTCACCGTCACCACGTTAACCGTGTCACCGTCACCACGTTAACCGTGTCACCGTCACCACGTTAACCGTGTCACCGTCACCACGTTAACCATGTCACCGTCACCACGTTAACCATGCCACCGTCACCACGTTAACCGTGTCACCGTCACCACGTTAACCGTGTCACCGTCACCACGTTAACCGTCACCACGTTAACCGCGTCACCGTCACCACGTTAACCGTGTCACCATCACCACGTTAACCGCGTCACCGTCACCACGTTAACCGTGTCACCGTCACCACGTTAACCGTGTCACCGTCACCACGTTAACCGTGTCACCGTCACCACGTTAACCGTCACCACGTTAACCGCGTCACCGTCACCACGCTAACCGCGTCACCGTCACCACGTTAACCGTGTCACCGTCACCACGTTAACCGCGTCACCACGTTAACCGCGTCACCGTCACCACGCTAACCGCGTCACCGTCACCACGTTAACCGTGTCACCGTCACCACGTTAACCGCGTCACCGTCACCACCTTAACCGTGTCACCGTCACCACGTTAACCGTATCACCGTCACCACGTTAACCGTATCACCGTCACCATGTTAACCGCGTCACCGTCACCACGTTAACCGTGTCACCGTCACCACGTTAACCGCGTCACCGTCACCACGTTAACCGCGTCACCGTCACCACGTTAACCGTGTCACCGTCACCACGTTAACCGCGTCACCGTCACCACCTTAACCGTGTCACCGTCACCACGTTAACCGTATCACCGTCACCACGTTAACCGCGTCACCGTCACCACGTTAACCATATCACCGTCACCACGTTAACCGCGTCACCGTCACCACGCTAACCGCGTCACCGTCACTACGTTAACCGCGTCACCACGTTAACCGTGTCACCGTCACCACGTTAACCGTGTCACCACGTTAACCGTGTCACCGTCACCACGTTAACCGTGTCACCGTCACCACGTTAACCGTGTCACCGTCACCACGTTAACCGTGTCACCACGTTAACCACGTTAACCGTGTCACCGTCACCACGTTAACCGTGTCACCGTCACCACGTTAACCGTGTCACCGTCACCACGTTAACCGTGTCACCACGTTAACCGTGTCACCGTCACCACGTTAACCGTGTCACCGTCACCACGTTAACCGTGTCACCGTCACCACGTTAACCGTGTCACCACGTTAACCACGTTAACCGTGTCACCGTCACCACGTTAACCATGTCACCGTCACCACGTTAACCATGTCACCGTCACCACGTTAACCGTGTCACCGTCACCACGCTAACCATGTCACCATCACCACGTTAACCATGTCACCGTCACCACGTTAACCGTGTCACCGTCCCACGTTAACCGCGTCACCGTCACCACGTTAACCGCGTCACCGTCACCACCTTAACCGTGTCACCGTCACCACGTTAACCGTGTCACCGTCACCACGTTAACCGTGTCACCGTCACCACGTTAACCGTGTCACCGTCACCACGTTAACCGTGTCACCACGTTAACCGTGTCACCGTCACCACGTTAACCGTGTCACCGTCACCACGTTAACCGTGTCACCGTCACCACGTTAACCGTGTCACCGTCACCACGTTAACCGTGTCACCGTCACCACGTTTACCATGTCACCGTCACCACGTTAACCGCGTCACCGTCACCACGTTAACCGTGTCACCGTCACCACGTTAACCGTGTCACCGTCACCACGTTAACCGCGTCACCGTCACCACGTTAACCGCGTCACCGTCACCACGTTAACCGCGTCACCGTCACCACGTTAACCGTGTCACCGTCACCACGTTAACCGCGTCACCGTCACCACATTAACCGTGTCACCGTCACCACGTTAACCGCGTCACCGTCACCACGTTAACCGCGTCACCGTCGCCACGTTAACCGTGTCACCGTCACCACGTTAACCGTGTCACCGTCACCATGTTAACCGTGTCACCGTCACCACGTTAACCGTGTCACCGTCACCACGTTAACCGTGTCACCGTCACCACGTTAACCGCGTCACCGTCACCACGTTAACCGTGTCACCGTCACCACGTTAACCGCGTCACCGTCACCACGTTAACCGTGTCACCGTCACCACGTTAACCGCGTCACCGTCACCACGTTAACCGCGTCACCGTCGCCACGTTAACCGTGTCACCGTCACTACGTTAACCGCGTCACCGTCACCACGTTAACCGCGTCACCGTCACCACGTTAACCATGTCACCGTCACCACGTTAACCGCGTCACCGTCACCACGTTAACCGTGTCACCGTCACCACGTTAACCGCGTCACCGTCGCCACGTTAACCGCGTCACCGTCACCACGTTAACCGTGTCACCACGTTAACCACGTCACCGTCACCACGTTAACCGCGTCACCATCACCACGTTAACCGCGTCACCGTCACCACGTTAACCGTGTCACCGTCACCACGTTAACCGTGTCACCGTCACCACGTTAACCATGTCACCGTCACCACGTTAACCGTGTCACCGTCACCACGTTAACCGCGTCACCGTCACCACGTTAACCGTGTCACCGTCGCCACGTTAACCGCGTCACCGTCACCACGTTAACCGCATCACCGTCACCACGTTAACCGCGTCACCGTCACCACGTTAACCGTGTCACCGTCGCCACGTTAACCGTGTCACCGTCACCACGTTAACCGTGTCACCGTCGCCACGTTAACCGCGTCACCGTCACCACGTTAACCGCGTCACCGTCACCACGTTAACCGCGTCACCGTCACCACGTTTACCGTGTCACCACGTTAACCGTGTCACCGTCACCACGTTAACCGCGTCACCGTCACCACGCTAACCGCGTCACCGTCACCACGTTAACCGCGTCACCGTCACCACGTTAACCGTGTCACCGTCACCACGTTAACCGCGTCACCGTCACCACGTTAACCGTGTCACCACGTTAACCGTGTCACCGTCACCACGTTAACCGTGTCACCGTCACCACGCTAACCGCGTCACCGTCACCACGTTAACCGCGTCACCGTCACCACGTTAACCGCGTCACCGTCACCACGTTAACCGTGTCACCGTCACCACGTTAACCGTGTCACCGTCACCACGTTAACCGTGTCACCGTCACCACGTCACCGTCACCACGTTAACCGCGTCACCGTCACCACGTTAACCGTGTCACCACGTTAACCGCGTCACCATCACCACGTTAACCGCGTCACCGTCACCACGTTAACCGTGTCACCGTCACCACGTTAACCGCGTCACCATCACCACGTTAACCGCGTCACCGTCACCACGTTAACCGTGTCACCGTCACCACGTTAACCGCGTCACCGTCACCACGTTAACCGTGTCACCGTCACCACGCTAACCGCGTCACCGTCACCACGTTAACCGCGTCACAGTCACCACGTTAACCGTGTCACCGTCATCACGTTAACCGCGTCACCATCACCACGTTAACCGCGTCACCATCACCACGTTAACCGCGTCACCGTCACCACGTTAACCGTGTCACCACGTTAACCGTGTCACCGTCACCACGTTAACCGCGTCACCGTCACCACGTTAACCGTGTCACCGTCACCACGTTAACCGTGTCACCACGTTAACCGCGTCACCGTCACCACGTTAACCGTGTCACCGTCACCACGTTAACCGTGTCACCACGTTAACCGCGTCACCGTCACCACGTTAACCGCGTCACTGTCACCACGTTAACCGTGTCACCACGTTAACCGCGTCACCGTCACCACGTTAACCGCGTCACCGTCACCACGTTAACCATGTCACCGTCACCACGTTAACCGCGTCACCGTCACCACGTTAACCGTGTCACCGTCACCACGTTAACCGCGTCACCGTCACCACGTTAATCGTGTCACCGTCACCACGTTAACCGTGTCACCGTCACCACGTTAACCGTGTCACCGTCACCACGTTAACCGTCACCACGTTAACCGCGTCACCATCACCACGTTAACCGTGTCACCGTCACCACGCTAACCGCGTCACCGTCACCACGTTAACCGTGTCACCATCACCACGTCACCGTCACCACGTCACCGTCACCACGTTAACCGCGTCACCGTCGCCACGTTAACCGTGTCACCACGTCACCGTCACCACGTTAACCGTGTCACCGTCACCACGTTAACCGTGTCACCGTCACCACGTTAACCACGTCACCGTCACCACGTTAACCGTGTCACCACGTTAACCGTGTCACCGTCACCACATTAACCACGTTAACCGTCACCACGTTAACCGCGTCACCGTCACCACGTTAACCGTGTCACCGTCACCACGTTAACCATGTCACCGTCACCACGTTAACCGCGTCACCGTCACCACGTTAACCATGTCACCGTCACCACGTTAACCGCGTCACCGTCACCACGTTAACCACGTCACCGTCACCACGTTAACCGTGTCACCGTCACCACGTTAACCGTGTCACCGTCACCACGTTAACCGTGTCACCGTCACCACGTTAACCGTGTCACCGTCACCACGTTAACCGTGTCACCGTCACCACGTTAACCGCGTCACCGTCACCACGTTAACCGTGTCACCGTCACCACGTTAACCGTGTCACCACGTTAACCGTGTCACCGTCACCACGTTAACCACGTCACCGTCACCACGTTAACCGTGTCACCGTTACCACGTTAACCGTCACCGTCACCACGTTAACCGCGTCACCGTCACCACGTTAACCGTGTCACCACGTTAACCGCGTCACCACGTTAACCGTGTCACCGTCACCACGTTAACCGTGTCACCGTCACCACGTTAACCGTGTCACCGTTACCACGTTAACCGTGTCACCGTCACCACGTTAACCGTGTCACCGTTACCACGTTAACCGTGTCACCGTTACCACGTTAACCGTGTCACCGTCACCACGTTAACCGTGTCACCGTCACCACGTTAACCGCGTACACCGTCACCACGTTAACCGTGTCACCGTCACCACGTTAACCGTGTCACCGTCACCACGTTAACCGCGTCACCGTCACCACGTTAACCGTGTCACCGTCACCACGTTAACCGCGTCACCGTCACCACGTTAACCGCGTCACCGTCACCACGTTAACCGTGTCACCGTCACCACGTTAACCGCGTCACCGTCACCACGTTAACCGCGTCACCGTCACCACGTTAACCGCGTCACCGTCACCACGTTAACCGTGTCACCGTCACCACGTTAACCGTGTCACCGTCACCACGTTAACCGCGTCACCGTCACCACGTTAACCGTGTCACCGTCACCACGTTAACCGTGTCACCGTCACCACGTTAACCGCGTCACCGTCACCACGTTAACCGCGTCACCGTCACCACGTTAACCGCGTCACCGTCACCACGTTAACCGTGTCACCACGTTAACCGTGTCACCGTCACCACCTTAACCGTGTCACCACGTTAACCGCGTCACCGTCACCACGTTAACCGTGTCACCACGTTAACCGCGTCACCGTTACCACGTTAACCGTCACCGTCACCACGTTAACCGTGTCACCACGTTAACCGTGTCACCACGTTAACCGCGTCACCACGTTAACCGTGTCACCGTCACCACGTTAACCGTGTCACCGTCACCACGTTAACCGTGTCACCGTTACCACGTTAACCGTGTCACCGTCACCACGTTAACCGCGTCACCGTCACCACGTTAACCGTGTCACCGTCACCACGTTAACCATGTCACCGTCACCACGTTAACCGTGTCACCGTCACCACGTTAACCGTGTCACCGTCACCACGTTAACCGTGTCACCGTCACCACGTTAACCGCGTCACCGTCACCACGTTAACCGTGTCACCGTCACCACGTTAACTGTGTCACCGTCACCACGTTAACCGCGTCACCGTCACCACGTTAACCGCGTCACCGTCACCACGTTAACCGCGTCACCGTCACCACGTTAACCGTGTCACCGTCACCACGTTAACCGTGTCACCGTCACCACGTTAACCGCGTCACCGTCACCACGTTAACCATGTCACCGTCACCACGTTAACCGTGTCACCGACACCACGTTAACCGCGTCACCGTCACCACGTTAACCGCGTCACCGTCACCACGTTAACCGCGTCACCGTCACCACGTTAACCGTGTCACCGTCACCACGTTAACCGTGTCACCGTCACCATGTTAACCGCGTCACCGTCACCACGTTAACCGTGTCACCGTCACCACGTTAACCACGTCACCGTCACCACGTTAACCATGTCACCGTCACCACGTTAACCGTGTCACCGTCACCACGTTAACCGTGTCACCGTCACCACGTTAACCGTGTCACCACGTTAACCGCATCACCGTCACCACGTTAACCGTGTCACCGTCACCACGTTAACCGTGTCACCACGTTAACCGTGTCACCGTCACCACGTTAACCGTGTCACCGTCACCACGTTAACCGTGTCACCACGTTAACCATGTCACCGTCACCACGTTAACCGCGTCACCGTCACCACGTTAACCGCGTCACCGTCACCACGTTAACCGTGTCACCGTCACCACGCTAACCACGTCACCGTCACCACGTTAACCATGTCACCACGTTAACCGTGTCACCGTCACCACGTTAACCGTGTCACCGTCACCACGTTAACCGTGTCACCGTCACCACGTTAACCGTGTCACCGTCACCACGTTAACCGTGTCACCGTCACCACGTTAACCGTGTCACCGTCACCACGTTAACCGTGTCACCGTCACCACGTTAACCGTGTCACCGTCACCACGTTAACCGTGTCACCGTCACCACGTTAACCGCGTCACCGTCACCACGTTAACCGCGTCACCGTCACCACGTTAACCGTGTCACCGTCACCACGTTAACCGTGTCACCGTCACCACGTTAACCGTGTCACCGTCACCACGTTAACCGCGTCACCGTCACCACGTTAACCGTGTCACCGTCACCACGTTAACCATGTCACCACGTTAACCGTGTCACCGTCACCACGTTAACCGTGTCACCGTCACCACGTTAACCGTGTCACCGTCACCACGTTAACCGTGTCACCACGTTAACCGTGTCACCGTCACCACGTTAACCGTGTCACCGTCACCACGTTAACCGTGTCACCGTCACCACGTTAACCGTGTCACCGTCACCACGTTAACCGCGTCACCGTCACCACGTTAACCGCGTCACCGTCACCACGTTAACCGTGTCACCGTCACCACGTTAACCGTGTCACCGTCACCACATTAACCGCGTCACCGTCACCACGTTAACCGCGTCACCGTCACCACGTTAACCGTGTCACCGTCACCACGTTAACCGTGTCACCGTCACCACGTTAACCGCGTCACCGTCACCACGTTAACCGTGTCACCGTCACCACGTTAACCGTGTCACCGTCACCACGTTAACCGTGTCACCGTCACCACGTTAACCATGTCACCACGTTAACCGTGTCACCGTCACCACGTTAACCGTGTCACCGTCACCACGTTAACCGTGTCACCGTCACCACGTTAACCGTGTCACCACGTTAACCGCGTCACCGTCACCATGTTAACCGTGTCACCGTCACCACGTTAACCGTGTCACCGTCACCACGTTAACCGTGTCACCGTCACCACGTTAACCGTGTCACCACGTTAACCGCGTCACCGTCACCACGTTAACCGCGTCACCGTCACCACGTTAACCGTGTCACCGTCACCACGTTAACCGTGTCACCGTCACCACGTTAACCGTGTCACCGTCACCACGTTAACCGTGTCACCGTCGCCACGTTAACCGTGTCACCGTCACCACGTTAACCGTGTCACCGTCACCACGTTAACCGCGTCACCGTCGCCACGTTAACCGCGTCACCGTCACCACGTTAACCGCGTCACCGTCACCACGTTAACCGTGTCACCGTCACCACGTTAACCGTGTCACCACGTTAACCGTGTCACCGTCACCACGTTAACCGTGTCACCACGTTAACCGTGTCACCGTCACCACGTTAACCGTGTCACCACGTTAACCGCGTCACCGTCACCACGTTAACCGTGTCACCGTCACCACGTTAACCGCGTCACCGTCACCACGTTAACCGCGTCACCGTCACCACGTTAACCGTGTCACCGTCACCACGTTAACCGTGTCACCGTCACCACGTTAACCGTGTCACCGTCACCACGTTAACCGCGTCACCGTCACCACGTTAACCGCGTCACCGTCACCACGTTAACCGTGTCACCGTCACCACGTTAACCGCGTCACCGTCACCACGTTAACCGCGTCACCGTCACCACGCTAACCATGTCACCGTCACCACGCTAACCATGTCACCGTCACCACGCTAACCATGTCACCGTCACCACGCTAACCATGTCACCGTCACCACGTTAACCATGTCACCGTCACCACGTTAACCGTGTCACCACGTTAACCGTGTCACCGTCACCACGCTAACCATGTCACCGTCACCACGCTAACCATGTCACCACGTTAACCGCGTCACCGTCACCACGCTAACCATGTCACCGTCACCACGCTAACCATGTCACCGTCACCACGCTAACCATGTCACCGTCACCACGCTAACCATGTCACCGTCACCACGCTAACCATGTCACCGTCACCACGCTAACCATGTCACCGTCACCACGCTAACCATGTCACCGTCACCACGTTAACCGTGTCACCGTCACCACGTTAACCGCGTCACCGTCACCACGTTAACCGTCACCACGCTAACCCGCCGGTCGCCGTGGCGACGGCTACCTGCAGGTCGCTGGTGCCCAGCCACAGCAGTCCGCTGTCGGTGTAGATGGCCACTCGCGACTGGCCAGGTGACACAGCCAGCAACACCACGTTAACCGTGTCACCGTCACCACGCTAACCATGTCACCGTCACCACGCTAACCATGTCACCGTCACCACGCTAACCATGTCACCGTCACCACGCTAACCATGTCACCGTCACCACGCTAACCATGTCACCGTCACCACGCTAACCATGTCACCGTCACCACGCTAACCATGTCACCGTCACCACGCTAACCATGTCACCGTCACCACGCTAACCATGTCACCGTCACCACGCTAACCATGTCACCGTCACCACGTTAACCATGTCACCGTCACCACGCTAACCATGTCACCGTCACCACGCTAACCATGTCACCGTCACCACGCTAACCGTGTCACCGTCACCACGTTAACCGCGTCACCGTCACCACGTTAACCATGTCACCGTCACCACGTTAACCGTGTCACCGTCACCACGTTAACCATGTCACCGTCACCACGTTAACCATGTCACCGTCACCACGTTAACCGTGTCACCGTCACCACGTTAACCGTGTCACCACGTTAACCGTGTCACCACGTTAACCGTGTCACCACGCTAACCGTGTCACCGTCACCACGTTAACCGTGTCACCGTCACCACGTTAACCGTGTCACCGTCACCACGTTAACCGTGTCACCACGTTAACCGTGTCACCGTCACCACGTTAACCGTGTCACCGTCACCACGTTAACCGTGTCACCGTCACCACGTTAACCGTGTCACCGTCACCACGTTAACCGTGTCACCGTCACCACGTTAACCGCGTCACCGTCACCACGTTAACCGCGTCACCGTCACCACGTTAACCGTGTCACCGTCACCACGTTAACCGTGTCACCGTCACCACATTAACCGCGTCACCGTCACCACGTTAACCGCGTCACCGTCACCACGTTAACCGTGTCACCGTCACCACGTTAACCGTGTCACCGTCACCACGTTAACCGTGTCACCGTCACCACGTTAACCGCGTCACCGTCACCACGTTAACCGTGTCACCGTCACCACGTTAACCGTGTCACCGTCACCACGTTAACCGTGTCACCGTCACCACGTTAACCATGTCACCACGTTAACCGTGTCACCGTCACCACGTTAACCGTGTCACCGTCACCACGTTAACCGTGTCACCGTCACCACGTTAACCGTGTCACCACGTTAACCGCGTCACCGTCACCATGTTAACCGTGTCACCGTCACCACGTTAACCGTGTCACCGTCACCACGTTAACCGTGTCACCGTCACCACGTTAACCGTGTCACCGTCACCACGTTAACCGTGTCACCACGTTAACCGCGTCACCGTCACCACGTTAACCGCGTCACCGTCACCACGTTAACCGTGTCACCGTCACCACGTTAACCGTGTCACCGTCACCACGTTAACCGTGTCACCGTCACCACGTTAACCGTGTCACCGTCGCCACGTTAACCGTGTCACCGTCACCACGTTAACCGTGTCACCGTCACCACGTTAACCGCGTCACCGTCGCCACGTTAACCGCGTCACCGTCACCACGTTAACCGCGTCACCGTCACCACGTTAACCGTGTCACCGTCACCACGTTAACCGTGTCACCACGTTAACCGTGTCACCGTCACCACGTTAACCGCGTCACCGTCACCACGTTAACCGTGTCACCGTCACCACGTTAACCATGTCACCACGTTAACCGTGTCACCGTCACCACGTTAACCGTGTCACCGTCACCACGTTAACCGTGTCACCGTCACCACGTTAACCGTGTCACCACGTTAACCGTGTCACCGTCACCACGTTAACCGTGTCACCGTCACCACGTTAACCGTGTCACCGTCACCACGTTAACCGTGTCACCGTCACCACGTTAACCGCGTCACCGTCACCACGTTAACCGCGTCACCGTCACCACGTTAACCGTGTCACCGTCACCACGTTAACCGTGTCACCGTCACCACATTAACCGCGTCACCGTCACCACGTTAACCGCGTCACCGTCACCACGTTAACCGTGTCACCGTCACCACGTTAACCGTGTCACCGTCACCACGTTAACCGCGTCACCGTCACCACGTTAACCGTGTCACCGTCACCACGTTAACCGTGTCACCGTCACCACGTTAACCGTGTCACCGTCACCACGTTAACCATGTCACCACGTTAACCGTGTCACCGTCACCACGTTAACCGTGTCACCGTCACCACGTTAACCGTGTCACCGTCACCACGTTAACCGTGTCACCACGTTAACCGCGTCACCGTCACCATGTTAACCGTGTCACCGTCACCACGTTAACCGTGTCACCGTCACCACGTTAACCGTGTCACCGTCACCACGTTAACCGTGTCACCACGTTAACCGCGTCACCGTCACCACGTTAACCGCGTCACCGTCACCACGTTAACCGTGTCACCGTCACCACGTTAACCGTGTCACCGTCACCACGTTAACCGTGTCACCGTCACCACGTTAACCGTGTCACCGTCGCCACGTTAACCGTGTCACCGTCACCACGTTAACCGTGTCACCGTCACCACGTTAACCGCGTCACCGTCGCCACGTTAACCGCGTCACCGTCACCACGTTAACCGCGTCACCGTCACCACGTTAACCGTGTCACCGTCACCACGTTAACCGTGTCACCACGTTAACCGTGTCACCGTCACCACGTTAACCGTGTCACCACGTTAACCGTGTCACCGTCACCACGTTAACCGTGTCACCACGTTAACCGCGTGACCGTCACCACGTTAACCGTGTCACCGTCACCACGTTAACCGCGTCACCGTCACCACGTTAACCGCGTCACCGTCACCACGTTAACCGTGTCACCGTCACCACGTTAACCGTGTCACCGTCACCACGTTAACCGTGTCACCGTCACCACGTTAACCGTGTCACCGTCACCACGTTAACCGTGTCACCGTCACCACGTTAACCGCGTCACCGTCACCACGTTAACCGTGTCACCGTCACCACGTTAACCGCGTCACCGTCACCACGTTAACCATGTCACCGTCACCACGTTAACCGCGTCACCGTCACCACGTTAACCGCGTCACCGTCACCACGTTAACCGTGTCACCGTCACCACGTTAACCGCGTCACCGTCACCACGTTAACCGCGTCACCGTCACCATGCTAACCATGTCACCGTCACCACGCTAACCATGTCACCGTCACCACGCTAACCATGTCACCGTCACCACGCTAACCATGTCACCGTCACCACGTTAACCATGTCACCGTCACCACGTTAACCGTGTCACCACGTTAACCGTGTCACCGTCACCACGCTAACCATGTCACCGTCACCACGCTAACCATGTCACCACGTTAACCGCGTCACCGTCACCACGCTAACCATGTCACCGTCACCACGCTAACCATGTCACCGTCACCACGCTAACCATGTCACCGTCACCACGCTAACCATGTCACCGTCACCACGCTAACCATGTCACCGTCACCACGCTAACCGTGTCACCGTCACCACGTTAACCGTGTCACCGTCACCACGTTAACCGTGTCACCACGTTAACCGTGTCACCGTCACCACGCTAACCATGTCACCGTCACCACGCTAACCATGTCACCACGTTAACCGCGTCACCGTCACCACGCTAACCATGTCACCGTCACCACGCTAACCATGTCACCGTCACCACGCTAACCATGTCACCGTCACCACGCTAACCATGTCACCGTCACCACGCTAACCATGTCACCGTCACCACGCTAACCATGTCACCGTCACCACGCTAACCGTGTCACCGTCACCACGTTAACCGTGTCACCGTCACCACGTTAACCGTGTCACCACGTTAACCGTGTCACCGTCACCACGCTAACCATGTCACCGTCACCACGCTAACCATGTCACCACGTTAACCGCGTCACCGTCACCACGCTAACCATGTCACCGTCACCACGCTAACCATGTCACCGTCACCACGCTAACCATGTCACCGTCACCACGCTAACCATGTCACCGTCACCACGCTAACCATGTCACCGTCACCACGCTAACCATGTCACCATCACCACGCTAACCATGTCACCGTCACCACGTTAACCGTGTCACCGTCACCACGCTAACCATGTCACCGTCACCACGCTAACCATGTCACCGTCACCACGCTAACCGTGTCACCGTCACCACGTTAACCGTGTCACCGTCACCACGTTAACCGTGTCACCGTCACCACGCTAACCATGTCACCGTCACCACGTTAACCGTGTCACCGTCACCACGCTAACCACGTCACCGTCACCACGTTAACCGTGTCACCGTCACCACGCTAACCACGTCACCGTCACCACGTTAACCATGTCACCGTCACCACGCTAACCGCGTCACCGTCACCACGCTAACCATGTCACCGTCACCACGTTAACCGCGTCACCGTCACCACGCTAACCCGCCGGTTGCCGTGGCGACGGCTACCTGCAGGTCGCTGGTGCCCAGCCACAGCAGTCCGCTGTCGGTGTAGATGGCCACTCGCGACTGGCCAGGTGACACAGCCAGCAACACCACGTTAACCGTGTCACCGTCACCACGCTAACCATGTCACCGTCACCACGCTAACCATGTCACCGTCACCACGCTAACCATGTCACCGTCACCACGCTAACCATGTCACCGTCACCACGCTAACCATGTCACCGTCACCACGCTAACCATGTCACCGTCACCACGCTAACCATGTCACCGTCACCACGCTAACCATGTCACCGTCACCACGCTAACCATGTCACCGTCACCACGCTAACCATGTCACCGTCACCACGCTAACCATGTCACCGTCACCACGTTAACCATGTCACCGTCACCACGCTAACCATGTCACCGTCACCACGCTAACCATGTCACCGTCACCACGCTAACCGTGTCACCGTCACCACGTTAACCGCGTCACCGTCACCACGTTAACCATGTCACCGTCACCACGTTAACCGTGTCACCGTCACCACGTTAACCATGTCACCGTCACCACGTTAACCATGTCACCGTCACCACGTTAACCGTGTCACCGTCACCACGTTAACCGTGTCACCACGTTAACCGTGTCACCACGTTAACCGTGTCACCACGCTAACCGTGTCACCGTCACCACGTTAACCGTGTCACCGTCACCACGTTAACCGTGTCACCGTCACCACGTTAACCGTGTCACCACGTTAACCGTGTCACCGTCACCACGTTAACCGTGTCACCGTCACCACGTTAACCGTGTCACCGTCACCACGTTAACCGTGTCACCGTCACCACGTTAACCGTGTCACCGTCACCACGTTAACCGCGTCACCGTCACCACGTTAACCGCGTCACCGTCACCACGTTAACCGTGTCACCGTCACCACGTTAACCGTGTCACCGTCACCACATTAACCGCGTCACCGTCACCACGTTAACCGCGTCACCGTCACCACGTTAACCGTGTCACCGTCACCACGTTAACCGTGTCACCGTCACCACGTTAACCGCGTCACCGTCACCACGTTAACCGTGTCACCGTCACCACGTTAACCGTGTCACCGTCACCACGTTAACCGTGTCACCGTCACCACGTTAACCATGTCACCACGTTAACCGTGTCACCGTCACCACGTTAACCGTGTCACCGTCACCACGTTAACCGTGTCACCGTCACCACGTTAACCGTGTCACCACGTTAACCGCGTCACCGTCACCATGTTAACCGTGTCACCGTCACCACGTTAACCGTGTCACCGTCACCACGTTAACCGTGTCACCGTCACCACGTTAACCGTGTCACCACGTTAACCGCGTCACCGTCACCACGTTAACCGCGTCACCGTCACCACGTTAACCGTGTCACCGTCACCACGTTAACCGTGTCACCGTCACCACGTTAACCGTGTCACCGTCACCACGTTAACCGTGTCACCGTCGCCACGTTAACCGTGTCACCGTCACCACGTTAACCGTGTCACCGTCACCACGTTAACCGCGTCACCGTCGCCACGTTAACCGCGTCACCGTCACCACGTTAACCGCGTCACCGTCACCACGTTAACCGTGTCACCGTCACCACGTTAACCGTGTCACCACGTTAACCGTGTCACCGTCACCACGTTAACCGTGTCACCACGTTAACCGTGTCACCGTCACCACGTTAACCGTGTCACCACGTTAACCGCGTCACCGTCACCACGTTAACCGTGTCACCGTCACCACGTTAACCGCGTCACCGTCACCACGTTAACCGCGTCACCGTCACCACGTTAACCGTGTCACCGTCACCACGTTAACCGTGTCACCGTCACCACGTTAACCGTGTCACCGTCACCACGTTAACCGCGTCACCGTCACCACGTTAACCGCGTCACCGTCACCACGTTAACCGTGTCACCGTCACCACGTTAACCGCGTCACCGTCACCACGTTAACCGCGTCACCGTCACCACGCTAACCATGTCACCGTCACCACGCTAACCATGTCACCGTCACCACGCTAACCATGTCACCGTCACCACGCTAACCATGTCACCGTCACCACGTTAACCATGTCACCGTCACCACGTTAACCGTGTCACCACGTTAACCGTGTCACCGTCACCACGCTAACCATGTCACCGTCACCACGCTAACCATGTCACCACGTTAACCGCGTCACCGTCACCACGCTAACCATGTCACCGTCACCACGCTAACCATGTCACCGTCACCACGCTAACCATGTCACCGTCACCACGCTAACCATGTCACCGTCACCACGCTAACCATGTCACCGTCACCACGCTAACCATGTCACCGTCACCACGCTAACCATGTCACCGTCACCACGCTAACCGTGTCACCGTCACCACGTTAACCGTGTCACCGTCACCACGTTAACCGTGTCACCACGTTAACCGTGTCACCGTCACCACGCTAACCATGTCACCGTCACCACGCTAACCATGTCACCACGTTAACCGCGTCACCGTCACCACGCTAACCATGTCACCGTCACCACGCTAACCATGTCACCGTCACCACGCTAACCATGTCACCGTCACCACGCTAACCATGTCACCGTCACCACGCTAACCATGTCACCGTCACCACGCTAACCATGTCACCGTCACCACGCTAACCATGTCACCGTCACCACGTTAACCGTGTCACCGTCACCACGCTAACCATGTCACCGTCACCACGCTAACCATGTCACCGTCACCACGCTAACCGTGTCACCGTCACCACGTTAACCGTGTCACCGTCACCACGTTAACCGTGTCACCGTCACCACGCTAACCATGTCACCGTCACCACGTTAACCGTGTCACCGTCACCACGCTAACCACGTCACCGTCACCACGTTAACCGTGTCACCGTCACCACGCTAACCACGTCACCGTCACCACGTTAACCATGTCACCGTCACCACGCTAACCGCGTCACCGTCACCACGCTAACCATGTCACCGTCACCACGTTAACCGCGTCACCGTCACCACGCTAACCCGCCGGTTGCCGTGGCGACGGCTACCTGCAGGTCGCTGGTGCCCAGCCACAGCAGTCCGCTGTCGGTGTAGATGGACACTCGCGACTGGCCAGGTGACACAGCCAGCAACACCACGTTAACCGTGTCACCGTCACCACGCTAACCATGTCACCGTCACCACGCTAACCATGTCACCGTCACCACGCTAACCATGTCACCGTCACCACGCTAACCATGTCACCGTCACCACGTTAACCATGTCACCGTCACCACGTTAACCGTGTCACCACGTTAACCGTGTCACCACGTTAACCGTGTCACCGTCACCACGCTAACCATGTCACCGTCACCACGCTAACCATGTCACCACGTTAACCGCGTCACCGTCACCACGCTAACCATGTCACCGTCACCACGCTAACCATGTCACCGTCACCACGCTAACCATGTCACCGTCACCACGCTAACCATGTCACCGTCACCACGTTAACCATGTCACCGTCACCACGCTAACCATGTCACCGTCACCACGCTAACCATGTCACCGTCACCACGCTAACCATGTAACCGTCACCACGCTAACCATGTCACCGTCACCACGCTAACCATGTCACCGTCACCACGCTAACCATGTCACCGTCACCACGCTAACCATGTCACCGTCACCACGCTAACCATGTCACCGTCACCACGCTAACCATGTCACCGTCACCACGCTAACCATGTCACCGTCACCACGCTAACCATGTCACCGTCACCACGCTAACCATGTCACCGTCACCACGTTAACCATGTCACCGTCACCACGCTAACCATGTCACCGTCACCACGCTAACCATGTCACCGTCACCACGCTAACCGTGTCACCGTCACCACGTTAACCGCGTCACCGTCACCACGTTAACCATGTCACCGTCACCACGTTAACCGCGTCACCGTCACCACGTTAACCGTGTCACCGTCACCACGTTAACCGTGTCACCACGTTAACCGTGTCACCGTCACCACGTTAACCGTGTCACCGTCACCACGTTAACCGTGTCACCGTCACCACGTTAACCGTGTCACCGTCACCACGTTAACCGCGTCACCGTCACCACGTTAACCGCGTCACCGCCACCACGCTAACCGCGTCACCGTCACCACGTAAACCGTGTCACCGTCACCACGTTAACCATGTCACCGTCACCACGTTAACCGTGTCACCACGTTAACCGTGTCACCGTCACCACGCTAACCATGTCACCGTCACCACGCTAACCATGTCACCGTCACCACGCTAACCATGTCACCGTCACCACGTTAACCATGTTACCGTCACCACGTTAACCGTGTCACCACGTTAACCGTGTCACCACGTTAACCGTGTCACCGTCACCACGCTAACCATGTCACCGTCACCACGCTAACCATGTCACCACGTTAACCGCGTCACCGTCACCACGCTAACCATGTCACCGTCACCACGCTAACCATGTCACCGTCACCACGCTAACCATGTCACCGTCACCACGCTAACCATGTCACCGTCACCACGCTAACCATGTCACCGTCACCACGTTAACCATGTCACCGTCACCACGCTAACCATGTCACCGTCACCACGCTAACCGTGTCACCGTCACCACGCTAACCGTGTCACCGTCACCACGTTAACCGCGTCACCGTCACCACGTTAACCATGTCACCGTCACCACGTTAACCGCGTCACCGTCACCACGTTAACCGTGTCACCGTCACCACGTTAACCGTGTCACCACGTTAACCGTGTCACCGTCACCACGTTAACCGTGTCACCGTCACCACGTTAACCGCGTCACCGTCACCACGTTAACCGTGTCACCACGTTAACCGTGTCACCGTCACCACGTTAACCGCGTCACCGTCACCACGTTAACCGTGTCACCGTCACCACGTTAACCGCGTCACCGCCACCACGCTAACCGCGTCACCGTCACCACGTAAACCGTGTCACCGTCACCACGTTAACCATGTCACCGTCACCACGTTAACCGTGTCACCACGTTAACCGTGTCACCGTCACCACGCTAACCATGTCACCGTCACCACGCTAACCATGTCACCACGTTAACCGCGTCACCGTCACCACGCTAACCATGTCACCGTCACCACGCTAACCATGTCACCGTCACCACGTTAACCGTGTCACCGTCACCACGCTAACCACGTCACCGTCACCACGTTAACCGTGTCACCGTCACCACGCTAACCACGTCACCGTCACCACGTTAACCATGTCACCGTCACCACGCTAACCGTGTCACCGTCACCACGTTAACCGCGTCACCGTCACCACGTTAACCATGTCACCGTCACCACGTTAACCGCGTCACCGTCACCACGTTAACCGTGTCACCGTCACCACGTTAACCGTGTCACCACGTTAACCGTGTCACCGTCACCACGTTAACCGTGTCACCGTCACCACGTTAACCGTGTCACCGTCACCACGTTAACCGTGTCACCGTCACCACGTTAACCGCGTCACCGTCACCACGTTAACCGCGTCACCGCCACCACGCTAACCGCGTCACCGTCACCACGAAAACCGTGTCACCGTCACCACGTTAACCATGTCACCGTCACCACGTTAACCGTGTCACCACGTTAACCGTGTCACCGTCACCACGCTAACCATGTCACCGTCACCACGCTAACCATGTCACCGTCACCACGCTAACCATGTCACCGTCACCACGTTAACCATGTTACCGTCACCACGTTAACCGTGTCACCACGTTAACCGTGTCACCGTCACCACGCTAACCATGTCACCGTCACCACGCTAACCATGTCACCACGTTAACCGCGTCACCGTCACCACGCTAACCATGTCACCGTCACCACGCTAACCATGTCACCGTCACCACGCTAACCATGTCACCGTCACCACGCTAACCATGTCACCGTCACCACGCTAACCATGTCACCGTCACCACGTTAACCATGTCACCGTCACCACGCTAACCATGTCACCGTCACCACGCTAACCATGTCACCGTCACCACGCTAACCGTGTCACCGTCACCACGTTAACCGCGTCACCGTCACCACGCTAACCATGTCACCGTCACCACGTTAACCGTGTCACCGTCACCACGTTAACCGTGTCACCACGTTAACCGTGTCACCGTCACCACGTTAACCGTGTCACCGTCACCACGTTAACCGTGTCACCGTCACCACGTTAACCGCGTCACCGCCACCACGCTAACCGCGTCACCGTCACCACGTAAACCGTGTCACCGTCACCACGTTAACCATGTCACCGTCACCACGTTAACCGTGTCACCACCTTAACCGTGTCACCGTCACCACGCTAACCATGTCACCGTCACCACGCTAACCATGTCACCACGTTAACCGCGTCACCGTCACCACGCTAACCATGTCACCGTCACCACGCTAACCATGTCACCGTCACCACGTTAACCGTGTCACCGTCACCACGCTAACCACGTCACCGTCACCACGTTAACCATGTCACCGTCACCACGCTAACCGCGTCACCGTCACCACGCTAACCACGTCACCGTCACCACGTTAACCGCGTCACCGTCACCACGCTAACCCGCCGGTTGCCGTGGCGACGGCTACCTGCAGGTCGCTGGTGCCCAGCCACAGCAGTCCGCTGTCGGTGTAGATGGCCACTCGCGACTGGCCAGGTGACACAGCCAGCAACACCACGTTAACCGTGTCACCGTCACCACGCTAACCATGTCACCGTCACCACGCTAACCATGTCACCGTCACCACGCTAACCATGTCACCGTCACCACGCTAACCATGTCACCGTCACCACGCTAACCATGTCACCGTCACCACGCTAACCATGTCACCGTCACCACGCTAACCATGTCACCGTCACCACGCTAACCATGTCACCGTCACCACGCTAACCATGTCACCGTCACCACGCTAACCATGTCACCGTCACCACGCTAACCATGTCACCGTCACCACGTTAACCATGTCACCGTCACCACGCTAACCATGTCACCGTCACCACGCTAACCATGTCACCGTCACCACGCTAACCGTGTCACCGTCACCACGTTAACCGCGTCACCGTCACCACGTTAACCGCGTCACCGTCACCACGTTAACCGTGTCACCGTCACCACGTTAACCGTGTCACCACGTTAACCGTGTCACCGTCACCACGTTAACCGTGTCACCGTCACCACGTTAACCGTGTCACCGTCACCACGTTAACCGTGTCACCGTCACCACGTTAACCGCGTCACCGTCACCACGTTAACCGCGTCACCGCCACCACGCTAACCGCGTCACCGTCACCACGTAAACCGTGTCACCGTCACCACGTTAACCATGTCACCGTCACCACGTTAACCGTGTCACCACGTTAACCGTGTCACCGTCACCACGCTAACCATGTCACCGTCACCACGCTAACCATGTCACCGTCACCACGCTAACCATGTCACCGTCACCACGTTAACCATGTTACCGTCACCACGTTAACCGTGTCACCACGTTAACCGTGTCACCGTCACCACGCTAACCATGTCACCGTCACCACGCTAACCATGTCACCACGTTAACCGCGTCACCGTCACCACGCTAACCATGTCACCGTCACCACGCTAACCATGTCACCGTCACCACGCTAACCATGTCACCGTCACCACGCTAACCATGTCACCGTCACCACGCTAACCATGTCACCGTCACCACGTTAACCATGTCACCGTCACCACGCTAACCATGTCACCGTCACCACGCTAACCATGTCACCGTCACCACGCTAACCGTGTCACCGTCACCACGTTAACCGCGTCACCGTCACCACGTTAACCATGTCACCGTCACCACGTTAACCGCGTCACCGTCACCACGTTAACCGTGTCACCGTCACCACGTTAACCGTGTCACCACGTTAACCGTGTCACCGTCACCACGTTAACCGTGTCACCGTCACCACGTTAACCGTGTCACCGTCACCACGTTAACCGCGTCACCGCCACCACGCTAACCGCGTCACCGTCACCACGTAAACCGTGTCACCGTCACCACGTTAACCGTGTCACCACGTTAACCGTGTCACCGTCACCACGCTAACCATGTCACCGTCACCACGCTAACCATGTCACCACGTTAACCGCGTCACCGTCACCACGCTAACCATGTCACCGTCACCACGCTAACCATGTCACCACGTTAACCATGTCACCGTCACCACGTTAACCATGTCACCGTCACCACGTTAACCGTGTCACCGTCACCACGATAACCACGTCACCGTCACCACGTTAACCGTGTCACCGTCACCACGCTAACCACGTCACCGTCACCACGTTAACCATGTCACCGTCACCACGCTAACCGCGTCACCGTCACCACGCTAACCACGTCACCGTCACCACATTAACCGCGTCACCGTCACCACGTTAACCGCGTCACCGTCACCACGTTAACCGCGTCACCGTCACCACGCTAACCCGCCGGTCGCCGTGGCGACGGCTACCTGCAGGTCGCTGGTGCCCAGCCACAGCAGTCCGCTGTCGGTGTAGATGGCCACTCGCGACTGGCCAGGTGACACAGCCAGCAACACCACGTTAACCGTGTCACCGTCACCACGCTAACCATGTCACCGTCACCACGCTAACCATGTCACCGTCACCACGCTAACCATGTCACCGTCACCACGCTAACCATGTCACCGTCACCACGCTAACCATGTCACCGTCACCACGCTAACCATGTCACCGTCACCACGCTAACCATGTCACCGTCACCACGCTAACCATGTCACCGTCACCACGCTAACCATGTCACCGTCACCACGCTAACCATGTCACCGTCACCACGTTAACCATGTCACCGTCACCACGCTAACCATGTCACCGTCACCACGCTAACCGTGTCACCGTCACCACGCTAACCGTGTCACCGTCACCACGTTAACCGCGTCACCGTAACCACGTTAACCGCGTCACCGTCACCACGTTAACCGTGTCACCATCACCACGTTAACCGTGTCACCACGTTAACCGTGTCACCGTCACCACGTTAACCGTGTCACCGTCACCACGTTAACCGTGTCACCGTCACCACGTTAACCGCGTCACCGTCACCACGTTAACCGCGTCACCGCCACCACGCTAACCGCGTCACCGTCACCACGTAAACCGTGTCACCGTCACCACGTTAACCATGTCACCGTCACCACGTTAACCGTGTCACCACGTTAACCGTGTCACCGTCACCACGCTAACCATGTCACCGTCACCACGCTAACCATGTCACCGTCACCACGCTAACCATGTCACCGTCACCACGTTAACCATGTTACCGTCACCACGTTAACCGTGTCACCACGTTAACCGTGTCACCGTCACCACGCTAACCATGTCACCGTCACCACGCTAACCATGTCACCACGTTAACCGCGTCACCGTCACCACGCTAACCATGTCACCGTCACCACGCTAACCATGTCACCGTCACCACGCTAACCATGTCACCGTCACCACGCTAACCATGTCACCGTCACCACGCTAACCATGTCACCGTCACCACGTTAACCATGTCACCGTCACCACGCTAACCATGTCACCGTCACCACGCTAACCATGTCACCGTCACCACGCTAACCGTGTCACCGTCACCACGTTAACCGCGTCACCGTCACCACGTTAACCATGTCACCGTCACCACGTTAACCGCGTCACCGTCACCACGTTAACCGTGTCACCGTCACCACGTTAACCGTGTCACCACGTTAACCGTGTCACCGTCACCACGTTAACCGTGTCACCGTCACCACGTTAACCGTGTCACCGTCACCACGTTAACCGCGTCACCGCCACCACGCTAACCGCGTCACCGTCACCACGTAAACCGTGTCACCGTCACCACGTTAACCGTGTCACCACGTTAACCGTGTCACCGTCACCACGCTAACCATGTCACCGTCACCACGCTAACCATGTCACCACGTTAACCGCGTCACCGTCACCACGCTAACCATGTCACCGTCACCACGCTAACCATGTCACCGTCACCACGTTAACCGTGTCACCGTCACCACGCTAACCACGTCACCGTCACCACGTTAACCGTGTCACCGTCACCACGCTAACCACGTCACCGTCACCACGTTAACCATGTCACCGTCACCACGCTAACCGCGTCACCGTCACCACGCTAACCACGTCACCGTCACCACGTTAACCGCGTCACCGTCACCACGCTAACCCGCCGGTTGCCGTGGCGACGGCTACCTGCAGGTCGCTGGTGCCCAGCCACAGCAGTCCGCTGTCGGTGTAGATGGCCACTCGCGACTGGCCAGGTGACACAGCCAGCAACACCACGTTAACCGTGTCACCGTCACCACGCTAACCATGTCACCGTCACCACGCTAACCGTGTCACCGTCACCACGTTAACCATGTCACCGTCACCACGCTAACCGCGTCACCGTCACCACGTTAACCATGTCACCGTCACCACGCTAACCATGTCACCATCACCACGTTAACCGTGTCACCGTCACCACGCTAACCATGTCACCGTCACCACGCTAACCATGTCACCGTCACCACGCTAACCATGTCACCGTCACCACGCTAACCATGTCACCGTCACCACGCTAACCATGTCACCGTCACCACGCTAACCATGTCACCGTCACCACGCTAACCATGTCACCGTCACCACGCTAACCATGTCACCGTCACCACGCTAACCATGTCACCGTCACCACGCTAACCATGTCACCGTCACCACGTTAACCATGTCACCGTCACCACGCTAACCATGTCACCGTCACCACGCTAACCATGTCACCGTCACCACGCTAACCGTGTCACCGTCACCACGTTAACCGCGTCACCGTCACCACGTTAACCGCGTCACCGTCACCACGTTAACCGTGTCACCGTCACCACGTTAACCGTGTCACCACGTTAACCGTGTCACCGTCACCACGTAAACCGTGTCACCGTCACCACGTTAACCATGTCACCGTCACCACGTTAACCGTGTCACCACGTTAACCGTGTCACCGTCACCACGCTAACCATGTCACCGTCACCACGCTAACCATGTCACCGTCACCACGCTAACCATGTCACCGTCACCACGTTAACCATGTTACCGTCACCACGTTAACCGTGTCACCACGTTAACCGTGTCACCGTCACCACGCTAACCATGTCACCGTCACCACGCTAACCATGTCACCACGTTAACCGCGTCACCGTCACCACGCTAACCATGTCACCGTCACCACGCTAACCATGTCACCGTCACCACGCTAACCATGTCACCGTCACCACGCTAACCATGTCACCGTCACCACGCTAACCATGTCACCGTCACCACGTTAACCATGTCACCGTCACCACGCTAACCATGTCACCGTCACCACGCTAACCATGTCACCGTCACCACGCTAACCGTGTCACCGTCACCACGTTAACCGCGTCACCGTCACCACGTTAACCATGTCACCGTCACCACGTTAACCGCGTCACCGTCACCACGTTAACCGTGTCACCGTCACCACGTTAACCGTGTCACCACGTTAACCGTGTCACCGTCACCACGTTAACCGTGTCACCGTCACCACGTTAACCGTGTCACCGTCACCACGTTAACCGCGTCACCGCCACCACGCTAACCGCGTCACCGTCACCACGTAAACCGTGTCACCGTCACCACGTTAACCGTGTCACCACGTTAACCGTGTCACCGTCACCACGCTAACCATGTCACCGTCACCACGCTAACCATGTCACCACGTTAACCGCGTCACCGTCACCACGCTAACCATGTCACCGTCACCACGCTAACCATGTCACCGTCACCACGTTAACCGTGTCACCGTCACCACGCTAACCACGTCACCGTCACCACGTTAACCGTGTCACCGTCACCACGCTAACCGCGTCACCGTCACCACGTTAACCGCGTCACCGTCACCACGTTAACCGCGTCACCGTCACCACGCTAACCATGTCACCGTCACCACGTTAACCGCGTCACCGTCACCACGCTAACCCGCCGGTTGCCGTGGCGACGGCTACCTGCAGGTCGCTGGTGCCCAGCCACAGCAGTCCGCTGTCGGTGTAGATGGCCACTCGCGACTGGCCAGGTGACACAGCCAGCAACACCACGTTAACCGTGTCACCGTCACCACGCTAACCATGTCACCGTCACCACGCTAACCATGTCACCGTCACCACGCTAACCATGTCACCGTCACCACGCTAACCATGTCACCGTCACCACGCTAACCATGTCACCGTCACCACGCTAACCATGTCACCGTCACCACGCTAACCATGTCACCGTCACCACGCTAACCATGTCACCGTCACCACGCTAACCATGTCACCGTCACCACGTTAACCATGTCACCGTCACCACGCTAACCATGTCACCGTCACCACGCTAACCGTGTCACCGTCACCACGCTAACCGTGTCACCGTCACCACGTTAACCGCGTCACCGTCACCACGTTAACCATGTCACCGTCACCACGTTAACCGCGTCACCGTCACCACGTTAACCGTGTCACCGTCACCACGTTAACCGTGTCACCACGTTAACCGTGTCACCGTCACCACGTTAACCGTGTCACCGTCACCACGTTAACCGTGTCACCGTCACCACGTTAACCGCGTCACCGCCACCACGCTAACCGCGTCACCGTCACCACGTAAACCGTGTCACCGTCACCACGTTAACCGTGTCACCACGTTAACCGTGTCACCGTCACCACGCTAACCATGTCACCGTCACCACGCTAACCATGTCACCACGTTAACCGCGTCACCGTCACCACGCTAACCATGTCACCGTCACCACGCTAACCATGTCACCGTCACCACGTTAACCGTGTCACCGTCACCACGCTAACCACGTCACCGTCACCACGTTAACCGTGTCACCGTCACCACGCTAACCGCGTCACCGTCACCACGTTAACCGCGTCACCGTCACCACGTTAACCGCGTCACCGTCACCACGTTAACCGTGTCACCACGTTAACCGCGTCACCGTCACCACGTTAACCGTCACAACGTCACCGTCACCACGTTAACCGCGTCACCGTCACCACGTTAACCGTGTCACCACGTTAACCGCGTCACCGTCACCACGTTAACCGTGTCACCACGTTAACCGTGTCACCGTCACCACGCTAACCCGCCGGTCGCCGTGGCGACGGCTACCTGCAGGTCGCTGGTGCCCAGCCACAGCAGTCCGCTGTCGGTGTAGATGGCCACTCGCGACTGGCCAGGTGACACAGCCAGCAACACCACGTTAACCGTGTCACCGTCACCACGCTAACCATGTCACCGTCACCACGCTAACCATGTCACCGTCACCACGCTAACCATGTCACCGTCACCACGCTAACCATGTCACCGTCACCACGCTAACCATGTCACCGTCACCACGCTAACCATGTCACCGTCACCACGCTAACCATGTCACCGTCACCACGCTAACCATGTCACCGTCACCACGCTAACCATGTCACCGTCACCACGCTAACCATGTCACCGTCACCACGCTAACCGTGTCACCGTCACCACGTTAACCGCGTCACCGTCACCACGTTAACCATGTCACCGTCACCACGTTAACCGCGTCACCGTCACCACGTTAACCGTGTCACCGTCACCACGTTAACCGTGTCACCACGTTAACCGTGTCACCGTCACCACGTTAACCGTGTCACCGTCACCACGTTAACCGTGTCACCGTCACCACGTTAACCGCGTCACCGCCACCACGCTAACCGCGTCACCGTCACCACGTAAACCGTGTCACCGTCACCACGTTAACCGTGTCACCACGTTAACCGTGTCACCGTCACCACGCTAACCATGTCACCGTCACCACGCTAACCATGTCACCACGTTAACCGCGTCACCGTCACCACGCTAACCATGTCACCGTCACCACGCTAACCATGTCACCGTCACCACGTTAACCGTGTCACCGTCACCACGCTAACCACGTCACCGTCACCACGTTAACCGTGTCACCGTCACCACGCTAACCGCGTCACCGTCACCACGTTAACCGCGTCACCGTCACCACGTTAACCGCGTCACCGTCACCACGCTAACCCGCCGGTTGCCGTGGCGACGGCTACCTGCAGGTCGCTGGTGCCCAGCCACAGCAGTCCGCTGTCGGTGTAGATGGCCACTCGCGACTGGCCAGGTGACACAGCCAGCAACACCACGTTAACCGTGTCACCGTCACCACGCTAACCATGTCACCGTCACCACGTTAACCGTGTCACCGTCACCACGCTAACCACGTCACCGTCACCACGTTAACCGTGTCACCGTCACCACGCTAACCACGTCACCGTCACCACGTTAACCATGTCACCGTCACCACGCTAACCGCGTCACCGTCACCACGCTAACCATGTCACCGTCACCACGTTAACCGCGTCACCGTCACCACGCTAACCCGCCGGTTGCCGTGGCGACGGCTACCTGCAGGTCGCTGGTGCCCAGCCACAGCAGTCCGCTGTCGGTGTAGATGGACACTCGCGACTGGCCAGGTGACACAGCCAGCAACACCACGTTAACCGTGTCACCGTCACCACGCTAACCATGTCACCGTCACCACGCTAACCATGTCACCGTCACCACGCTAACCATGTCACCGTCACCACGCTAACCATGTCACCGTCACCACGCTAACCATGTCACCGTCACCACGTTAACCATGTCACCGTCACCACGCTAACCATGTCACCGTCACCACGCTAACCGCGTCACCGTCACCACGCTAACCGTGTCACCGTCACCACGCTAACCGTGTCACCGTCACCACGTTAACCGCGTCACCGTCACCACGTTAACCATGTCACCGTCACCACGTTAACCGCGTCACCGTCACCACGTTAACCGTGTCACCGTCACCACGTTAACCGTGTCACCACGTTAACCGTGTCACCGTCACCACGTTAACCGTGTCACCGTCACCACGTTAACCGTGTCACCGTCACCACGTTAACCGCGTCACCGCCACCACGCTAACCGCGTCACCGTCACCACGTAAACCGTGTCACCGTCACCACGTTAACCGTGTCACCACGTTAACCGTGTCACCGTCACCACGCTAACCATGTCACCGTCACCACGCTAACCATGTCACCACGTTAACCGCGTCACCGTCACCACGCTAACCATGTCACCGTCACCACGCTAACCATGTCACCGTCACCACGTTAACCGTGTCACCGTCACCACGCTAACCACGTCACCGTCACCACGTTAACCGTGTCACCGTCACCACGCTAACCGCGTCACCGTCACCACGTTAACCGCGTCACCGTCACCACGTTAACCGCGTCACCGTCACCACGCTAACCATGTCACCGTCACCACGTTAACCGCGTCACCGTCACCACGCTAACCCGCCGGTTGCCGTGGCGACGGCTACCTGCAGGTCGCTGGTGCCCAGCCACAGCAGTCCGCTGTCGGTGTAGATGGCCACTCGCGACTGGCCAGGTGACACAGCCAGCAACACCACGTTAACCGTGTCACCGTCACCACGCTAACCATGTCACCGTCACCACGTTAACCGTGTCACCGTCACCACGCTAACCATGTCACCGTCACCACGCTAACCATGTCACCGTCACCACGCTAACCGTGTCACCGTCACCACGTTAACCGTGTCACCGTCACCACGTTAACCGTGTCACCGTCACCACGCTAACCATGTCACCGTCACCACGTTAACCGTGTCACCGTCACCACGCTAACCACGTCACCGTCACCACGTTAACCGTGTCACCGTCACCACGCTAACCACGTCACCGTCACCACGTTAACCATGTCACCGTCACCACGCTAACCGCGTCACCGTCACCACGCTAACCATGTCACCGTCACCACGCTAACCATGTCACCGTCACCACGCTAACCACGTCACCGTCACCACGTTAACCGTGTCACCGTCACCACGTTAACCGCGTCACCGTCACCACGCTAACCATGTCACCGTCACCACGCTAACCATGTCACCACGTTAACCGCGTCACCGTCACCACGCTAACCATGTCACCGTCACCACGCTAACCATGTCACCGTCACCACGTTAACCGTGTCACCGTCACCACGCTAACCACGTCACCGTCACCACGTTAACCGTGTCACCGTCACCACGCTAACCGCGTCACCGTCACCACGTTAACCGCGTCACCGTCACCACGTTAACCGCGTCACCGTCACCACGCTAACCCGCCGGTTGCCGTGGCGACGGCTACCTGCAGGTCGCTGGTGCCCAGCCACAGCAGTCCGCTGTCGGTGTAGATGGCCACTCGCGACTGGCCAGGTGACACAGCCAGCAACACCACGTTAACCGTGTCACCGTCACCACGCTAACCATGTCACCGTCACCACGCTAACCATGTCACCGTCACCACGCTAACCATGTCACCGTCACCACGCTAACCATGTCACCGTCACCACGCTAACCGTGTCACCGTCACCACGTTAACCGTGTCACCGTCACCACGCTAACCATGTCACCGTCACCACGCTAACCATGTCACCGTCACCACGCTAACCATGTCACCGTCACCACGCTAACCATGTCACCGTCACCACGCTAACCATGTCACCGTCACCACGCTAACCATGTCACCGTCACCACGCTAACCATGTCACCGTCACCACGTTAACCGTGTCACCGTCACCACGTTAACCGCGTCACCGTCACCACGTTAACCGTCACCACGCTAACCCGCCGGTCGCCGTGGCGACGGCTACCTGCAGGTCGCTGGTGCCCAGCCACAGCAGTCCGCTGTCGGTGTAGATGGCCACTCGCGACTGGCCAGGTGACACAGCCAGCAACACCACGTTAACCGTGTCACCGTCACCACGCTAACCATGTCACCGTCACCACGCTAACCATGTCACCGTCACCACGCTAACCATGTCACCGTCACCACGCTAACCATGTCACCGTCACCACGCTAACCATGTCACCGTCACCACGCTAACCATGTCACCGTCACCACGCTAACCATGTCACCGTCACCACGTTAACCATGTCACCGTCACCACGCTAACCGCGTCACCGTCACCACGCTAACCATGTCACCGTCACCACGTTAACCGCGTCACCGTCACCACGCTAACCCGCCGGTTGCCGTGGCGACGGCTACCTGCAGGTCGCTGGTGCCCAGCCACAGCAGTCCGCTGTCGGTGTAGATGGCCACTCGCGACTGGCCAGGTGACACAGCCAGCAACACCACGTTAACCGTGTCACCGTCACCACGCTAACCATGTCACCGTCACCACGTTAACCGTGTCACCGTCACCACGCTAACCATGTCACCGTCACCACGCTAACCATGTCACCGTCACCACGCTAACCGTGTCACCGTCACCACGTTAACCGTGTCACCGTCACCACGTTAACCGTGTCACCGTCACCACGCTAACCATGTCACCGTCACCACGTTAACCGTGTCACCGTCACCACGCTAACCACGTCACCGTCACCACGTTAACCGTGTCACCGTCACCACGCTAACCACGTCACCGTCACCACGTTAACCATGTCACCGTCACCACGCTAACCGCGTCACCGTCACCACGCTAACCATGTCACCGTCACCACGTTAACCGCGTCACCGTCACCACGCTAACCCGCCGGTTGCCGTGGCGACGGCTACCTGCAGGTCGCTGGTGCCCAGCCACAGCAGTCCGCTGTCGGTGTAGATGGCCACTCGCGACTGGCCAGGTGACACAGCCAGCAACACCACGTTAACCGTGTCACCGTCACCACGCTAACCATGTCACCGTCACCACGTTAACCGTGTCACCGTCACCACGCTAACCATGTCACCGTCACCACGCTAACCATGTCACCGTCACCACGCTAACCGTGTCACCGTCACCACGTTAACCGTGTCACCGTCACCACGTTAACCGTGTCACCGTCACCACGCTAACCATGTCACCGTCACCACGTTAACCGTGTCACCGTCACCACGCTAACCACGTCACCGTCACCACGTTAACCGTGTCACCGTCACCACGCTAACCACGTCACCGTCACCACGTTAACCATGTCACCGTCACCACGCTAACCGCGTCACCGTCACCACGCTAACCATGTCACCGTCACCACGTTAACCGCGTCACCGTCACCACGCTAACCCGCCGGTTGCCGTGGCGACGGCTACCTGCAGGTCGCTGGTGCCCAGCCACAGCAGTCCGCTGTCGGTGTAGATGGCCACTCGCGACTGGCCAGGTGACACAGCCAGCAACACCACGTTAACCGTGTCACCGTCACCACGCTAACCATGTCACCGTCACCACGTTAACCGTGTCACCGTCACCACGCTAACCATGTCACCGTCACCACGCTAACCATGTCACCGTCACCACGCTAACCGTGTCACCGTCACCACGTTAACCATGTCACCGTCACCACGCTAACCGCGTCACCGTCACCACGTTAACCGTGTCACCGTCACCACGTTAACCGTGTCACCACGTTAACCGCGTCACCGTCACCACGTTAACCGCGTCACCGTCACCACGTTAACCGTGTCACCGTCACCACGTTAACCGTGTCACCGTCACCACGTTAACCGTGTCACCGTCACCACGTTAACCGTGTCACCGTCGCCACGTTAACCGTGTCACCGTCACCACGTTAACCGTGTCACCGTCACCACGTTAACCGCGTCACCGTCGCCACGTTAACCGCGTCACCGTCACCACGTTAACCGCGTCACCGTCACCACGTTAACCGTGTCACCGTCACCACGTTAACCGTGTCACCACGTTAACCGTGTCACCGTCACCACGTTAACCGTGTCACCACGTTAACCGTGTCACCGTCACCACGTTAACCGTGTCACCACGTTAACCGCGTGACCGTCACCACGTTAACCGTGTCACCGTCACCACGTTAACCGCGTCACCGTCACCACGTTAACCGCGTCACCGTCACCACGTTAACCGTGTCACCGTCACCACGTTAACCGTGTCACCGTCACCACGTTAACCGTGTCACCGTCACCACGTTAACCGTGTCACCGTCACCACGTTAACCGTGTCACCGTCACCACGTTAACCGCGTCACCGTCACCACGTTAACCGTGTCACCGTCACCACGTTAACCGCGTCACCGTCACCACGTTAACCATGTCACCGTCACCACGTTAACCGCGTCACCGTCACCACGTTAACCGCGTCACCGTCACCACGTTAACCGTGTCACCGTCACCACGTTAACCGCGTCACCGTCACCACGTTAACCGCGTCACCGTCACCATGCTAACCATGTCACCGTCACCACGCTAACCATGTCACCGTCACCACGCTAACCATGTCACCGTCACCACGCTAACCATGTCACCGTCACCACGTTAACCATGTCACCGTCACCACGTTAACCGTGTCACCACGTTAACCGTGTCACCGTCACCACGCTAACCATGTCACCGTCACCACGCTAACCATGTCACCACGTTAACCGCGTCACCGTCACCACGCTAACCATGTCACCGTCACCACGCTAACCATGTCACCGTCACCACGCTAACCATGTCACCGTCACCACGCTAACCATGTCACCGTCACCACGCTAACCATGTCACCGTCACCACGTTAACCGTGTCACCGTCACCACGTTAACCGTGTCACCACGTTAACCGTGTCACCGTCACCACGCTAACCATGTCACCGTCACCACGCTAACCATGTCACCACGTTAACCGCGTCACCGTCACCACGCTAACCATGTCACCGTCACCACGCTAACCATGTCACCGTCACCACGCTAACCATGTCACCGTCACCACGCTAACCATGTCACCGTCACCACGCTAACCATGTCACCGTCACCACGCTAACCATGTCACCGTCACCACGCTAACCATGTCACCGTCACCACGCTAACCGTGTCACCGTCACCACGTTAACCGTGTCACCGTCACCACGTTAACCGTGTCACCACGTTAACCGTGTCACCGTCACCACGCTAACCATGTCACCGTCACCACGCTAACCATGTCACCACGTTAACCGCGTCACCGTCACCACGCTAACCATGTCACCGTCACCACGCTAACCATGTCACCGTCACCACGCTAACCATGTCACCGTCACCACGCTAACCATGTCACCGTCACCACGCTAACCATGTCACCGTCACCACGCTAACCATGTCACCGTCACCACGCTAACCATGTCACCGTCACCACGTTAACCGTGTCACCGTCACCACGCTAACCATGTCACCGTCACCACGCTAACCATGTCACCGTCACCACGCTAACCGTGTCACCGTCACCACGTTAACCGTGTCACCGTCACCACGTTAACCGTGTCACCGTCACCACGCTAACCATGTCACCGTCACCACGTTAACCGTGTCACCGTCACCACGCTAACCACGTCACCGTCACCACGTTAACCGTGTCACCGTCACCACGCTAACCACGTCACCGTCACCACGTTAACCATGTCACCGTCACCACGCTAACCGCGTCACCGTCACCACGCTAACCATGTCACCGTCACCACGTTAACCGCGTCACCGTCACCACGCTAACCCGCCGGTTGCCGTGGCGACGGCTACCTGCAGGTCGCTGGTGCCCAGCCACAGCAGTCCGCTGTCGGTGTAGATGGCCACTCGCGACTGGCCAGGTGACACAGCCAGCAACACCACGTTAACCGTGTCACCGTCACCACGCTAACCATGTCACCGTCACCACGCTAACCATGTCACCGTCACCACGCTAACCATGTCACCGTCACCACGCTAACCATGTCACCGTCACCACGCTAACCATGTCACCGTCACCACGCTAACCATGTCACCGTCACCACGCTAACCATGTCACCGTCACCACGCTAACCATGTCACCGTCACCACGTTAACCATGTCACCGTCACCACGCTAACCGCGTCACCGTCACCACGCTAACCATGTCACCGTCACCACGTTAACCGCGTCACCGTCACCACGCTAACCCGCCGGTTGCCGTGGCGACGGCTACCTGCAGGTCGCTGGTGCCCAGCCACAGCAGTCCGCTGTCGGTGTAGATGGACACTCGCGACTGGCCAGGTGACACAGCCAGCAACACCACGTTAACCGTGTCACCGTCACCACGTTAACCGTGTCACCGTCACCACGTCACCGTCACCACGTTAACCGCGTCACCGTCACCACGCTAACCCGCCGGTTGCCGTGGCGACGGCTACCTGCAGGTCGCTGGTGCCCAGCCACAGCAGTCCGCTGTCGGTGTAGATGGACACTCGCGACTGGCCAGGTGACACAGCCAGCAACACCACGTTAACCGTGTCACCGTCACCACGTTAACCGTGTCACCGTCACCACGTCACCGTCACCACGTTAACCGCGTCACCGTCACCACGCTAACCCGCCGGTTGCCGTGGCGACGGCTACCTGCAGGTCGCTGGTGCCCAGCCACAGCAGTCCGCTGTCGGTGTAGATGGACACTCGCGACTGGCCAGGTGACACAGCCAGCAACACCACGTTAACCGTGTCACCGTCACCACGTTAACCGTGTCACCGTCACCACGTCACCGTCACCACGTTAACCGCGTCACCGTCACCACGCTAACCCGCCGGTTGCCGTGGCGACGGCTACCTGCAGGTCGCTGGTGCCCAGCCACAGCAGTCCGCTGTCGGTGTAGATGGACACTCGCGACTGGCCAGGTGACACAGCCAGCAACACCACGTTAACCGTGTCACCGTCACCACGTTAACCGTGTCACCGTCACCACGTCACCGTCACCACGTTAACCGCGTCACCGTCACCACGCTAACCCGCCGGTCGCCGTGGCGACGGCTACCTGCAGGTCGCTGGTGCCCAGCCACAGCAGTCCGCTGTCGGTGTAGATGGACACTCGCGACTGGCCAGGTGACACAGCCAGCAACACCACGTTAACCGTGTCACCACGTTAACCGTGTCACCACGTTAACCGTGTCACCGTCACCACGTTAACCGCGTCACCGTCACCACGTTAACCACGTCACCGTCACCACGTTAACCGCGTCACCGTCACCACGCTAACCCGCCGGTTGCCGTGGCGACGGCTACCTGCAGGTCGCTGGTGCCCAGCCACAGCAGTCCGCTGTCGGTGTAGATGGACACTCGCGACTGGCCAGGTGACACAGCCAGCAACACCACAGAGCACGAGCTCAGAGACAGACCGGCTGGGGACTGGGGGGGGGGTGAGGGGGGGGGGGGTGAGGGGGGGGGGGTGAGGGGGGGGGGGTGAGGGGGGGGGGTGAGGGGGGGGTAAAGACAAAGATCCCCCAGGTGGACTCGACAGGCTGACAGAGGCAAGTGCTGTGGAGGAGGGTTTATGCACTTAGTCACACACGGAGACACACAGAGACACACACAGAGACACACAGACACACACAGACACACACACAGACACAGAGACACACAGAGACACACAGAGACACACACAGAGATACACACAGAGATACACACACAGAGACACACACAGAGACACACACAGAGATACACACACACACAGAGACACATACACAGACACACACACAGACACAGAGACACACAGAGACACACACAGACACACACAGAGATACACAGAGATACACAGAGACACACAGAGACACACAGACACAGAGAAACACACAGACACACACAGACACAGAGACACACAGAGATACAGAGACACACAGAGACACACACATACACAGAGACACACAGACACAAACACACACACAGAGACACACAGAGACACACACAGACACAGAGACACACAGAGACACACAGAGACACACAGACACACACACAGAGACACACAGAGACACACACAGACACAGAGACACACAGAGACACACAGAGACAAAGATCCCCCAGGTGGACTCGACAGGCTGACAGAGGCAAGTGCTGTGGAGGAGGGTTTATGCACTTAGTCACACACAGAGACACACAGAGACACACAGAGACAGAGACACACACAGAGACACACACAGAGACACACAGAGACACACACAGACACACACAGACACACAGAGACACACAGAGACACACACAGAGACACACAGAGACACAGAGACACACAGAGAGACACAGAGACACACACAGACACAGACAGACACAGACACAGAGACACACAGAGATACACAAAGACACACAGAGACACACATAGAGACACACAGAGACACACACACAGAGACACACACAGACACACAGACACCCAGAGATACACAGACACACACAGACACACAGAGACACACAGAGACACACACAGAGACACACAGAGACACACAGACACAAAGACACACACAGAGACACACACATAGAGACACACACATAGAGACACACACATAGAGACACACACACAGAGACACACACACAGAGATACACACACACAGACACACACACAAACACAGAGACACACAGAGACACACACAGACACAGAGACACAAAGACACACACAGAGACACACAGAGACACACAAAGACACAGAGACAAAGATCCCCCAGGTGGACTCGACAGGCTGACAAGAGGCAAGTGCTGTGGACGATGGTCTATGCACTAGTCACACACAGACACACAGAGACACACACACAGAGACACACAGAGACACACACACAGAAACACACACAGAGACACACAGAGACACACACAGACACAGAGAGACACAGAGACACACAGAGACACACACAGACACACAGAGATACACACAGACACACACAGACACAGAAACACACAGAGACACACAGACAGAGACACACACAGAGACACACAAACACACACACAGAGACACACAGACAGAGACATACAGAGACACACACAGACACACACAGACACACACAGAGACACACAGAGACACACACAGACACACACAGACACACACAGAGAGACACACAGACACACACGCAAACACACACAGAGACACACACACAGACACACAGAAACACACAGACACACAAACACACGCAGACACACACACAGAGACACACAGACAGAGACACACAGACACACAGACAGAGACACACAGAGACACACACAGAGACACACACAGAGACACACACAGACACACACAGACACACAGACACACACGCAAACATACACAGAGACAGACACACAACAACAACCGCCATTCGCCACTAAGTGGCGGTGACGTCACCACGACGCTTGTGCCAGGCTATGTGCACCCTGAGGCCACGTGAAGTGTCGAACGCCCGCTGGCAGGAGGTCACGGGGCAGACCCAGGTGCCACGGGTCGACTGACTGAGATGACTGGCTGATGCACCACCTGTGCCCCCTACTGTGCCAATCCGCTGTGCTTTAGCCACCCGGCGCTCCGCTCGTTGTTCTGAGCGTCGCTCCTCCGCCCTCTGTTGTTGTTGGAGGGCGACTGCCTCCAACTGCCCAGTAGCATCCTTCACGAGCCTCCTCCACAGAGGCCGATCTTGACACCGCTGGTACCAGTCATCGGCAAGTCCACTCAGCTCCACGTCCTCCTGTACCACATCACTCCATCTCTTCTCTAGCCCGTGCCGCGCCCGCTTAGCCCCCTCAATCCGGCCGAACAAAAGCTGTTTCGGCATGCGGTGGCTGGGCATGCGGGCTACATGACCCAGCCATCGCAGCCTTGCCCGCCGGAGGAGCTCACCGATGGGACCCTGCCCAGATCTTTCAAGGATTTGTGAGCTCCTCACACAATCCAGTCTGGTTAAACCCAGGATGGATCGTAGGCAGGCCAGCCTAAATGTTTCTAACCGGCGAAGATGTTCCATTAGGGGGGTCCACGTTTCGCAAGCGTAGAGAAGGGAGGGAATGACAGTGGCCGAGAAGACCTGAAGCTTAGTGCGGAGCGACAGACCAGGTAGCTTCCACACAGCGTTACGCAAGCAATGAAAAGATATTGCCGCTCGACTGATTCGGAGTGAGACCTCTGCTGTTAAACTGGAGCCAGTCATAAGCACACTGCCCAGGTATGGGAAACTCTCCACTCTCTCCACAACTGCCCCATCACCGATTGGGAGTTGTGGGGGTGGAGTGTCCGATGGTACAAAATACCCAGGCAGGTGCTTAGTTTTGGTGGGGCTGATGGTAAGGCCCCACCTCTTAGTGGCACGCTCCAGTCTCAGCAGCAGCGTCTCCAACTCCTCCTCTGAATGAGCAGCTATTACCAAATCATAAGCATACATAACGTGGTTGAGCAATAGGGAGCCATCCCTTGACCGCACCTGGGCATCGATCAGCCTCCCATTATATCTGTACCATATGGAGATTCCCCCGGTACAGCTATTGAAGGCTTCACGTACGTGGTCAAAATAGATGTTAAATAATGTGGGAGCCAGAGGACATCCCTGTCGCACCCCAAGGTGTACAGGGAATGGCTCTGACTCCCGGCCACGTAGTTTTACCCGGGCCCGCTCACCATCATGAAGGTCCTTAATGATCGTGAGCAGAGGGTCAGGTACTCCAAAAGCACGAAGAACAACCCAGAGCCCAGGCCTACTGATGGTATCATAGGCCTTGACCAGGTCAATAAAGCAGAGATGTAGGTCTTGTTGGAATTCCCTACACCTCTGCTGTAGCAGACGGACAGAAAATATGGCATCTGTGCAGGACCGCCCTTTCCTGAAACCGCATTGGGGCTCCACAAGCCTCTCCTCAGCATGCCTGGCAAGGCGATGCTGAATAATCCTTGCCAGGACCTTTCCCGGCACACTGAGGAGTGAGATGCCCCTGTAGTTGTTACAGTCTGTGCGGTCCCCTTCTTAAAAGGGGGACCACCAGGGCATCCTTCCAATCCTGCGGAACCCGTCCAGTGGTCCAGACTGTTGTTATGATGTCATATAGGGCAGTCTGTGCACCAACGCCACCCTCCCTCAGCATTTCGCTTGGGAGATCATCTCTGCCCGCTGCCTTTCCTGGTCTCAGACTCTGGATCGCCTTCAGTACTTCCTCAGCAGATGGCACTTCAGCCAGCCACTCACAGGGGGTGACTTCTTCCAATATTTGAGGCACCGCAGCCTCAGCAGGGTTATCCCCACTTTGTGCCACGATGTTTTCTATGTGGAGGGATTTCCCCTCCCCCAGGACCTCACAGAAATGCTCAGCAAATCTGCAAACCTGTTGCTGGGGGTCGGAGATTGGATCACCGTTCTTTCCCCTAATGATGGTAATAGGTGTGGCGCTGCAGGTTACTTTTTTGATGGAGTTAAATAGAGATTAGTGATCACGGGCCACTGAGGCAGACTCCATCTCCTCAGCAACCCGCGACCACCACCCATCCTTGCAGCGCCTCACGGCTCTCCGAACCTCCGAGCGAAGGCTGCGGTAAACCTCCTCATTCTCTGACGTGGGATTCTGTAGCCGATGACAGTGGGCCTGTCGCTTTTTCTCAACACAGACACACATGCAGACACACACGCAGACACACACACAGACACACACACACACACACAGACACACACGCAAACACAAAGACACAGACACACGCACACATAGACACACACGCAGACACAGACACACACAGACACACACACACACGCAGACACACACAGACACACACGCAAACACAGAGACACAGACACATGCAGACATAGACATACACGCAGACACAGACACACACACACAGACACACACAGAGACACACGCAGACACACACAGAAACACAGACACACAAAGACAAAGGTCCCCCGTGTAGCCTCTAGCAGGCTGTAGTGAGTGAGTGGGCGGGTGGGTGAGCGGGTGAGTGGTTGAGTGAGTGGGCGAGTGAGTGGGCGAATGGGTAGGTGAGTGGGTAGGTGAGTGGAAGAGTGGGTGGGTGAGTGAGTGAGTAGGTGAGTGGGTAGGTGAGTGAGTGAGTAGGTGAGAGTGTAGGTGAGTGAGTAGGTGAGTAGGTGAGTGAGTAGGTGAGTGTGTAGGTGAGTGAGTAGGTGAGTAGGTGAGTGAGTAGGTGAGTGAGTAGGTGAGTAGGTGAGTGAGCAGGTGAGTGAGTAGGTGAGTGAGTAGCTGAGTGAGTAGGTGAGTGTGTAGGTGAGTGAGTGAGTAGGTGAGTGAGTAGGTGAGTGAGTAGCTGAGTGAGTAGGTGAGTGAGTGAGTGAGTAGGTGAGTGAGTGTGTAGGTGAGTGAGTGGGTAGGTGAGTAGGTGAGTGAGTAGGTGAGTGAGTAGGTGAGTGAGTAGGTGAGTGAGTAGGTGAGTAGGTGAGTGAGTAGGTGAGTGAGTAGCTGAGTGAGTGAGTGAGTAGGTGAGTGAGTAGCTGAGTGAGTAGGTGAGTGAGTGAGTAGGTGAGTGAGTAGGTGAGTGAGTGAGTAGGTGAGTAGCTGAGTGTGTAGGTGAGTGAGTGAGTGAGTAGGTGAGTGAGTAGGTGAGTAGGTGAGTGAGTAGGTGAGTGAGTAGGTGAGTGAGTAGGTGAGTGAGTAGGTGAGTGAGTAGCTGAGTGAGTAGGTGAGTGAGTGAGCAGGTGAGTGAGGGAGTAGGTGAGTGAGTAGGTGAGTGAGTAGGTGAGTGAGTAGCTGAGTGAGTAGGTGAGTGAGTGAGTAGGTGAGTGAGTAGCTGAGTGAGTAGGTGAGTGAGTGAGTAGCTGAGTGGGTAGGTGAGTGAGTGATTGAGAAGGTGAGTGAGTGGGTGAGTAGGTGAGTGAGTAGGTGAGTGAGTAGGTGAGTGAGTGTGTAGGTGAGGGAGTGAGTGAGTAGGTGAGTGAGTAGGTGAGTGAGTGAGTAGGTGAGTAGGTGAGTGAGTGAGTGAGTAGGTGAGTGAGTAGGTGAGTAGGTGAGTGAGTGAGTAGCTGAGTGAGTAGGTGAGTGAGTAGGTGAGTGAGTGAGTGAGTAGGTGAGTGAGTAGGTGAGTGAGTGAGTAGCTGAGTGGGTAGGTGAGTGAGTAGGTGGGTGAGTAGGTGGGTGAGTAGGTGAGTAGGTGAGTGAGTGAGTGAGTAGGTGAGTGAGTGAGTAGGTGAGTGAGTAGGTGAGTGAGTGAGTAGCTGAGTGGGTAGGTGAGTGAGTAGGTGGGTGAGTAGGTGGGTGAGTAGGTGAGTAGGTGAGTGAGTGAGTGAGTAGGTGAGTGAGTAGGTGAGTGAGTAGGTGGGTGAGTGAGTGAGTAGGTGAGTGAGTAGGTGAGTGAGTGAGTAGGTGAGTGAGTGAGTAGGTGAGTGAGTAGGTGAGCGAGTAGCTGAGAGTACTCACGACGGAGCGACACTCCCCATGCTGCACCAGAAGCACCTCCCTGCCAGTGGTGGCCAGCACGCTCACCGGGCCGCCCGGCACGCTCACCGGGCCGCCCGGCACGCTCACCGGGCCGCCCGGCACGCTCACCGGGCCGCCCGGCACCGGCAGCACGGCCCAGCAGCTGGGGCTAGGCAGGATCCCTAGCGGGGGCGTGGAACAAACCGTGTCTCACTACCCTGTGTCTCACTACCCTGTGTCTCACTACCCTGTGTCTCACAACCCTGTGTCTCACTACCCTGTGTCTCACTCCCACGTGTCTCACTACCCTGTGTCTCACTACCCTGTGTCTCACTACCCTGTGTCTCACTACCCTGTGTCTCACTACCCTGTGTCTCACTACCCTGTGTCTCACTACCCTGTGTCTCACTACCCTGTGTCTCACAACCCTGTGTCTCACTACCCTGTGTCTCACTCCCACGTGTCTCACTACCCTGTGTCTCACTACCCTGTGTCTCACTACCCTGTGTCTCACTACCCTGTGTCTCACTACCCTGTGTCTCACTACCCTGTGTCTCACTACCCTGTGTCTCACTACCCTGTGTCTCACTACCCTGTGTCTCACTCCCACGTGTCTCACTACCCTGTGTCTCACTACCCTGTGTCTCACTACCCTGTGTCTCACTACCCTGTGTCTCACTACCCTGTGTCTCACTACCCTGTGTCTCACTACCCTGTGTCTCACTACCCTGTGTCTCACTACCCTGTGTCTCACTACCCTGTGTCTCACTCCCACGTGTCTCACTACCCTGTGTCTCACTACCCTGTGTCTCACTACCCTGTGTCTCACTACCCTGTGTCTCACTACCCTGTGTCTCACTACCCTGTGTCTCACTACCCTGTGTCTCACTACCCTGTGTCTCACTACCCTGTGTCTCACTCCCACGTGTCTCACTACCCTGTGTCTCACTACCCTGTGTCTCACTACCCTGTGTCTCACTACCCTGTGTCTCACTACCCTGTGTCTCACTACCCTGTGTCTCACTACCCTGTGTCTCACTACCCTGTGTCTCACTACCCTGTGTCTCACTACCCTGTGTCTCACTACCCTGTGTCTCACTACCCTGTGTCTCACTACCCTGTGTCTCACTACCCTGTGTCTCACTACCCTGTGTCTCACTACCCTGTGTCTCACTACCCTGTGTCTCACTGCCCTGTGTCTCACTACCCTGTGTCTCACTACCCTGTGTCTCACTACCCTGTGTCTCACTACCCTGTGTCTCACTACCCTGTGTCTCACTACCCTGTGTCTCACTACCCTGTGTCTCACTACCCTGTGTCTCACTACCCTGTGTCTCACTACCCTGTGTCTCACTACCCTGTGTCTCACTCCCATGTGTCTCACTCCCCACGTGTCTCACTCCCCGTGTCTCACTCCGTGTCTCACTCCCCACGTGTCTCACTCCCACGTGTCTCACTCCCCCGTGTCTCACTCCGTGTCTCACTCCCACGTGTCTCACTCCGTGTCTCACTCCCCCGTGTCTCACTCCCCACGTGTCTCACTCCCCGTGTCTCACTCCCCACGTGTCTCACTCCCCACGTGTCTCACTCCCACGTGTCTCACTCCCCGTGTCTCACTCCCCACGTGTCTCACTCCCCTGTGTCTCACTCCCCGTGTCTCACTCCCCACGTGTCTCACTCCCACGTGTCTCACTCCCCCGTGTCTCACTCCCCCGTGTCTCACTCCGTGTCTCACTCCCACGTGTCTCACTCCGTGTCTCACTCCCCCGTGTCTCACTCCCCCGTGTCTCACTCCCCCGTGTCTCACTCCCCACGTGTCTCACTCCCCACGTGTCTCACTCCGTGTCTCACTCCTCGTGTGTCTCACTCCCCCGTGTCTCACTCCCTGTGTCTCACTCCCCTGTGTCTCACTCCCCTGTGTCTCACTCCCCTGTGTCTCACTCCCACGTGTCTCACTCCCCACGTGTCTCACTCCCCGTGTCTCACTCCCACGTGTCTCACTCCCCACGTGTCTCACTCCGTGTCTCACTCCCCTGTGTCTCACTCCCCTGTGTCTCACTCCGTGTCTCACTCCGTGACTCATTCCCACGTGTCTCACTCCCACGTGTCTCACTCCCCACGTGTCTCACTCCCCGTGTCTCACTCCCCTGTGTCTCACTCCGTGTCTCTCTCCGTGTCTCACTCCCCGTGTCTCACTCCGTGTCTCACTCCCACGTGTCTCACTCCCACGTGTCTCACTCCCCACGTGTCTCACTCCCCACGTGTCTCACTCCCCGTGTCTCACTCCCCACGTGTCTCACTCCCCACGTGTCTCACTCCGTGTCTCACCCCGTGTCTCACTCCGTGTCTCACTCCCCACGTGTCTCACTCCGTGTCTCACTCCCACGTGTCTCACTCCCCGTGTCTCACTCCCACGTGTCTCACTCCCCTGTGTCTCACTCCCACGTGTCTCACTCCCACGTGTCTCACTCCCCTGTGTCTCACTCCCCGTGTCTCACTCCCACGTGTCTCACTCCCCACGTGTCTCACTCCGTGTCTCACTCCCCACGTGTCTCACTCCCCTGTGTCTCACTCCCACGTGTCTCACTCCCACGTGTCTCACTCCCACGTGTCTCACTCCCCACGTGTCTCACTCCCCTGTGTCTCACTCCCCGTGTCTCACTTCCCACGTGTCTCACTCCCCACGTGTCTCACTCCGTGTCTCACTCCCCTGTGTCTCACTCCCCTGTGTCTCACTCCGTGTCTCACTCCGTGACTCATTCCCACGTGTCTCACTCCCACGTGTCTCACTCCCCACGTGTCTCACTCCCCGTGTCTCACTCCCCTGTGTCTCACTCCGTGTCTCTCTCCGTGTCTCACTCCCCGTGTCTCACTCCGTGTCTCACTCCCACGTGTCTCACTCCCACGTGTCTCACTCCCCACGTGTCTCACTCCCCACGTGTCTCACTCCCCGTGTCTCACTCCCCACGTGTCTCACTCCCCACGTGTCTCACTCCGTGTCTCACCCCGTGTCTCACTCCGTGTCTCACTCCCCACGTGTCTCACTCCGTGTCTCACTCCCACGTGTCTCACTCCCCGTGTCTCACTCCCACGTGTCTCACTCCCCTGTGTCTCACTCCCACGTGTCTCACTCCCACGTGTCTCACTCCCCTGTGTCTCACTCCCCGTGTCTCACTCCCACGTGTCTCACTCCCCACGTGTCTCACTCCGTGTCTCACTCCCCACGTGTCTCACTCCCCTGTGTCTCACTCCCACGTGTCTCACTCCCACGTGTCTCACTCCCACGTGTCTCACTCCCCACGTGTCTCACTCCCCTGTGTCTCACTCCCCGTGTCTCACTTCCCACGTGTCTCACTCCCTCGTGTCTCACTACGTGTCTCACTCCCACGTGTCTCACTCCCCTGTGTCTCACTCCCCGTGTCTCACTCCCCACGTGTCTCACTCCCACGTGTCTCACTCCCACGTGTCTCACTCCCCGTGTCTCACTCCCACGTGTCTCACTCCCCGTGTCTCACTCCCCTGTGTCTCACTCCGTGTCTCACTCCCCTGTGTCTCACTCCGTGTCTCACTCCCACGTGTCTCACTCCCACGTGTCTCACTCCCCACGTGTCTCACTCCCCCGTGTCTCACTCCCACGTGTCTCATTCCCCGTGTCTCACTCCCACGTGTCTCACTCCGTGTCTCACTCCGTGTCTCACTCCCACGTGTCTCACTCCCCACGTGTCTCACTCCGTGTCTCACTCCCCGTGTCTCACTCCCACGTGTCTCACTCCCACGTGTCTCACTCCGTGTCTCACTCCCACGTGTCTCACTCCCTGTGTCTCACTCCCCGTGTCTCACTCCGTGTCTCACTCCGTGTCTCACTCCCACGTGTCTCACTCCCCGTGTCTCACTCCCACGTGTCTCACTCCCCCGTGTCTCACTCCCCACGTGTCTCACTCCCCTGTGTCTCTCTCCCCACGTGTCTCACTCCCACGTGTCTCACTCCCCGTGTCTCACTCCCCACGTGTCTCACTCCCACGTGTCTCACTCCCACGTGTCTCACTCCCACGTGTCTCACTCCCACGTGTCTCACTCCCACGTGTCTCACTCCGTGTCTCACTCCGTGTCTCACTCCCCACGTGTCTCACTCCGTGTCTCACTCCCCACGTGTCTCACTCCGTGTCTCACTCCCTGTGTCTCACTCCCTGTGTCTCACTCCCTGTGTCTCACTCCCACGTGTCTCACTCCTCGTCTCACTCCCCGTGTCTCACTCCCACGTGTCTCTCTCCGTGTCTCTCTCCCACGTGTCTCACTCCCCGTGTCTCTCTCCCACGTGTCTCACTCCCCGTGTCTCACTCCCCCGTGTCTCACTCCCACGTGTCTCACTCCCACGTGTCTCACTCCCCGTGTCTCACTCCCCGTGTCTCACTCCCCCGTGTCTCACTCCCACGTGTCTCACTCCCACGTGTCTCACTCCGTGTCTCACTCCCCGTGTCTCACTCCCACGTGTCTCACTCCCACGTGTCTCACTCCCACGTGTCTCACTCCCACGTGTCTCACTCCGTGTCTCACTCCCCGTGTCTCACTCCAACGTGTCTCACTCCGTGTCTCACTCCCACGTGTCTCACTCCCCGTGTCTCACTCCCACGTGTCTCACTCCCACGTGTCTCACTCCCACGTGTCTCACTCCCACGTGTCTCACTCCGTGTCTCACTCCCCGTGTCTCACTCCAACGTGTCTCACTCCGTGTCTCACTCCCCACGTGTCTCACTCCGTGTCTCACTCCCCACGTGTCTCACTCCCACGTGTCTCACTCCGTGTCTCACTCCCCGTGTCTCACTCCGTGTCTCACTCCTCGTCTCACTCCCCGTGTCTCACTCCCCTGTGTCTCACTCCGTGTCTCACTCCCCACGTGTCTCACTCCGTGTCTCACTCCCCGTTTCTCACTCCCCACGTGTCTCACTCCGTGTCTCACTCCCCCGTGTCTCACTCCGTGTCTCACTCCCACGTGTCTCACTCCGTGTCTCACTCCCCTGTGGGTCTCACTCCGTGTCTCACTCCCCACGTGTCTCACTCCGTGTCTCACTCCCCGTGTCTCACTCCGTGTCTCACTCCCCACGTGTCTCACTCCGTGTCTCACTCCCACGTGTCTCACTCCCACGTGTCTCACTCCCACGTGTCTCACTCCCACGTGTCTCACTCCCACGTGTCTCACTCCCACGTGTCTCACTCCGTGTCTCACTCCCCACGTGTCTCACTCCCACGTGTCTCACTCCCCCGTGTCTCACTCCCACGTGTCTCACTCCCACGTGTCTCACTCCCACGTGTCTCACTCCCACGTGTCTCTCTCCCACGTGTCTCTCTCCCCACGTGTCTCACTCCGTGTCTCACTCCCACGTGTCTCACTCCGTGTCTCTCTCCCCACGTGTCTCACTCCCCTGTGTCTCACTCCCACGTGTCTCACTCCGTGTCTCACTCCCACGTGTCTCACTCCCACGTGTCTCACTCCCCGTGTCTCACTCCGTGTCTCACTTCCACGTGTCTCACTCCCACGTGTCTCACTCCCCTGTGTCTCACTCCCCACGTGTCTCACTCCGTGTCTCACTCCGTGTCTCACTCCCCACGTGTCTCACTCCCCACGTGTCTCACTCCGTGTCTCACTCCCCTGTGTCTCACTCCCCTGTGTCTCACTCCCACGTGTCTCACTCCGTGTCTCACTCCCCCGTGTCTCACTCCCCACGTGTCTCACTCCCACGTGTCTCACTCCATGTCTCACTCCGTGTCTCACTCCCACGTGTCTCACTCCCATGTGTCTCACTCCGTGTCTCACTCCCACGTGTCTCACTCCGTGTCTCACTCCCCCGTGTCTCACTCCCCACGTGTCTCACTCCGTGTCTCACTCCCACGTGCCTCACTCCCCGTGTCTCACTCCCCACGTCTCTCTCCCCACGTGTCTCACTCCGTGTCTCACTCCGTGTCTCACCCCCCGTGCCTCTCTCCCCACGTGTCTCTCTCTCCCCGCGTGTCTCTCTCCCCGTGTCTCTCTCCCCACGTATCTCTCTCTCCACGTGTCTCTCTCTCCACGTGTCTCTCTCTCCCCGTGTCTCTCTCCCCGTGTCTCTCTCCCCACGTGTCTCTCTCCCCACGTGTCTCTCTCTCCCCGTGTCTCACCCCCGTGTCTCGCCCCAAGTGTCTCTCCCCCCGTGTCTCACCCCACGTGTCTCTCTCCCGTGTCTCTCTCCCCACGTGTCTCTCTCCCCGTGTCTCTCTCTCCCCGTGTCTCTCTCCCCACGTGTCTCTCTCTCCCCGTGTCTCTCTCTCCCCGTGTCTCTCTCCCCGTGTCTCTCTCTCCCCACGTGTCTCTCTCCCCACGTGTCTCTCTCCCCACGTGTCTCTCCCCCCGTGTCTCTCTCCCCACGTGTCTCTCCCCGTGTCTCAGCCCACGTGTCTCTCTCCCCACGTGTCTCTCTCTCTCCCCGTGTCTCTCTCTCTCCCCGTGTCTCTCTCCCCGTGTCTCTCTCTCCCCACGTGTCTCTCTCCCCGTGTCTCTCTCCCCACGTGTCTATCTCCCCACGTGTCTCTCTCTCCCCGCGTGTCTCTCTCCCCGTGTCTCTCTCCCCACGTGTCTCTCTCCCCGTGTCTCTCTCCCCACGTGTCTCTCCCCGTGTCTCAGCCCACGTGTCTCTCTCCCCACGTGTCTCTCTCCCCACGTGTCTCTCTCCCCGTGTCTCTCTCTCCACGTGTCTCTCTCCCCACGTGTCTCTCTCCCCCCGTGTCTCTCTCCCCACGTGTCTCTCTCTCCGTGTCTCTCTCTCCCCACGTGTCTCTCTCCCCGTGTCTCTCTCTCCCCGTGGCTCTCTCTCCCCACGTGTCTCTCTCTCCCCGTGTCTCTCTCCCCACGTGTCTCTCTCCCCGTGTCTCTCTCCCCACGTGTCTCTCTCTCCCCATGTGTCTCTCTCCCCGTGTCTCTCTCTCCCCACGTGTCTCTCCCCACGTCTCTCTCTCCCCGTGTCTCTCCCCCACGTGTCTCTCTCTCTCCCCGTGTCTCTCTCTCCCCACGTGTCTCTCACCACGTGTCTCTCTCTCCCCGTGTCTCTCTCTCCCCACGTGTCTCTCTCTCCCCGTGTCTCTCTCTCCCCGTGTCTCTCTCTCCCCGTGTCTCTCTCTCCCTGTGTCTCTCTCTGCCCGTGTCTCTCTCTCCACGTGTCTCTCTCCCCGTGTCTCTCTCTCCACGTGTCTCTCTCCCCGTGTCTCTCTCCCCGTATCTCTCTCCCCGTGTCTCTCTCCCCACGTGTCTCTCTCTCCCCGTGTCTCTCTCTCCCCACGTGTCTCTCTCTCCCCGTGTCTCTCTCTCCCCGTGTCTCTCTCTCCCCGTGTCTCTCTCTCCACGTGTCTCTCTCCCCGTGTCTCTCTCTCCCCGTGTCTCTCTCCCCGTGTCTCTCCCCATGTCTCTCTCCCCACGTGTCTCTCTCTCCCCGTGTCTCTCTCTCCCCGTGTCTCTCTCTCCCCGTGTCTCCACCCCTCGTGTCTCCCCCCATGTCTCCCCACCGTGTCTCTCTCTCCCCCGTGTCTCTCTCCCCACGTGTCTCCCCCCCGTGTCTCCCCCCCCCCCCCGTGTCTCCCCCCCGTGTCTCTCTCTCCCCACGTGTCTCTCTCTCCCCACGTGTCTCTCTCTCCCCACGTGTCTCTCCCCTCGTGTCTCCCCGTGTCTCCCCCCCCGTGTCCCCCCCCCGTGTCTCTCCCCGTGTCTCCCCCCCGTGTCTCCCCACGTGTCTCGCTCCCCCCGTGTCTCTCTCCCCGTGTCTCCCCCCCGTGTCTCTCTCTCCACGTGTCTCCCCCCGTGTCTCCCCCCCGTGTCCCCCCGTGTCTCCCCCCGTGTCTCTCTCTCCCCGTGTCTCCCCACGTGTCTCGCTCCCCCCGTGTCTCTCTCACCATGTCTCCACCCCCGTGTCTCTCTCCCCGTGTCTCCCCCCCGTGTCTCTCTCTCCCCGTGTCTCCCCCCGTGTCTCCCCCCCCCGTGTCTCCACCCCCGTGTCTCTCCCCACGTGTCTCCCCCCGTGTCTCTCCCCCCGTGTCTCCCCCCGTGTCTCTCTCCCCGTGTCTCTCTCCCCACGTGTCTCTCCCCACGTCTCTCTCTCCCCGTGTCTCCCCGTGTCTCTCCCCGTGTCTCTCTCTCCCCCCGTGTCTCCCCCCATGTCTCCCCCCCCCGTGTCTCCACCCTCCGTGTCTCCCCCCCGTGTCTCTCTCCCCACGTGTCTCTCCCCCGTGTCTCTCTCTCCCCGTGTCTCTCCCCCGTGTCTCTCTCTCCCCGTGTCTCCCCACGTGTCTCTCCCCTGTGTCTCTCTCTCCCCGTGTCTCCCCACGTGTCTCTCCCCGTGTCTCTCTCTCCCCGTGTCTCTCCCCCGTGTCTGTCTCTCCCCGTGTCTCCCCACGTGTCTCTCCCCCGTGTCTCTCTCTCCCCGTGTCTCCCCACGTGTCTCTCCCCGTGTCTCTCTCTCCCCGTGTCTCCCCACGTGTCTCCCCCCCGTGTCTCTCTCCCCGTGTCTCTCTCTCCCCGTGTCTCTCTCCCCCCCGTGTCTCTCTCTCCCCGTGTCTCTCTCTCCCCGTGTCTCCCCACGTGTCTCTCTCCCCGTGTCTCTCTCCCCCCCGTGTCTCTCTCTCCCCGTGTCTCTCTCTCCCCGTGTCTCCCCACGTGTCTCCCCCCCGTGTCTCCCCCCGTGTCTCCCCCCCGTGTCTCTCCCCTCGTGTCTCCCCCCCGTGTCTCTCTCTCCCCCCGTGTCCCCCCGTGTCTCCCCCCGTGTCTCCCCCCGTGTCTCCCCCCCCTGTGTCCCCCCGTGTCTCCCCCCGTGTCTCCCTCCGTGTCTCCCCCCCAGGTACCCGGTGTCTCAGGGAGACGCCGGAGCCTGAGGCTGTCCGTGTTGTCCGCGAGGACAAATCTGGAGACTCCGCCGGTGAGCAGCGCAAGGCCCGTCCCAGACGGAGACACGAAGACACACGCGGACACAGCACGCAGGGTCTTCACGTCCTGAGACACACAGAGAGACACAGAGACACAGAGAGTCTTCACGTCCTGAGACACACAGAGACACACAGGGAGACACACAGAGACACGCAGGGAGACAGGGAGACACACAGGGAGACACGCGGAGACAGCACGCAGAGTCTTCACGTCCTGAGACACACAGAGAGACACAGAGACACAGAGAGTCTTCACGTCCTGAGACACACAGAGACACACAGGGAGACACACAGAGACACGCAGGGAGACAGGGAGACACACAGGGAGACACGCGGAGACAGCACGCAGAGTCTTCACGTCCTGAGACACACAGAGAGACACAGAGACACAGAGAGTCTTCACGTCCTGAGACACACAGAGACACACAGGGAGACACACAGAGACACGCAGGGAGACAGGGAGACACACAGGGAGACACGCGGAGACAGCACGCAGAGTCTTCACGTCCTGAGACACACAGAGAGACACAGAGACACAGAGAGTCTTCACGTCCTGAGACACACAGGGAGACAACACAGGGAGACACAGAGAGTCTTCACGTCCTGAGACACACAGGGAGACACGCAGAGACACACAGAGACACAGAGACACACGCGGAGACAGCACGCAGAGTCTTCACGTCCTGAGACACACAGAGACACAGGGAGACAGAGACACAGAGACACAGAGACAGCACGCAGAGTCTTCACGTCCTGAGACACACAGGGAGACACGCAGAGACACACAGAGACACAGAGACACACGCGGAGACAGCACGCAGAGTCTTCACGTCCTGAGACACACAGAGAGACAGAGGGAGACACACAGAGACACGCAGGGAGACACACAGGGAGACACAGGGAGACACACAGAGACAGCACGCAGAGTCTTCACGTCCTGAGACACACAGAGACACAGAGAGTCTTCACGTCCTGAGACACACAGAGACACACAGGGAGACACACAGAGACACGCAGGGAGACAGGGAGACACACAGGGAGACACGCGGAGACAGCACGCAGAGTCTTCACGTCCTGAGACACACAGGGAGACACAGAGACACAGAGACACAGAGAGTCTTCACGTCCTGAGACACGCAGGGAGACAGAGACACAGAGACACACAGGGAGACACGAAAACACACGCGGAGACAGAGGGAGACACACAGAGACACGCAGGGAGACACACAGGGAGACACAGGGAGACACACAGAGACAGCACACAGAGTCTTCACGTCCTGAGACACACAGGGAGACAGGGAGACACACAGAGACACAGAGACACAGAGACAGCACACAGAGTCTTCACGTCCTGAGACACGCAGGGAGACAGAGACACAGAGACACACAGGGAGACACACAGGGAGACACACGCGAAGACACAGGGAGACACACGCGGAGACAGCACGCAGAGTCTTCACGTCCTGAGACACGCAGGGAGACACAGGGAGACACACAGGGAGACACACAGGGAGACACAAAGGGAGACACACAGGGACAGCACGCAGAGTCTTCACGTCCTGAGACACGCAGGGAGACAGGGAGACACACAGGGAGACACACAGGGACAGCACAGAGAGTCTTCACGTCCTGAGACACGCAGAGACACAGGAAGACAGCACAGAGACACACAGAGACACAGGGAGACACAGGGAGACACACAGAGACACACAGGGAGACAGCACGCAGAGTCTTCACGTCCTGAGACACACAGAGACACAGGGAGACACACAGAGAGACACACAGAGACACACAGGGAGACACACAGAGACACAGAGACACACGCGGAGACAGCACGCAGAGTCTTCACGTCCTGAGACAGACAGAGACACAGAGACACAGAGACACAGAGACAGCACGCAGAGTCTTCACGTCCTGAGACACGCAGAGACACGGGGAGACACACAGGGAGACACACAGAGAGACAGAGACACACAGGGAGACACGCAGAGAGACACAGGGAGACACACAGAGAGACACACAGGGAGACAGAGACACACAGGGAGACACGCAGAGAGACACAGGGAGACACACAGAGAGACACACAGGGAGACAGAGACACACAGGGAGACACGCAGAGAGACACAGGGAGACACACAGAGACACACAGGGAGACAGAGACACACAGGGAGACACGCAGAGAGACACAGTGAGACACACAGAGACACACAGGGAGACACAGGGAGACACACAGAGACACACAGGGAGACACACAGAGACACACAGGGAGACACACAGAGACACACAAGGAGACACACAGAGACACACAGGGAGACACAGGGAGACACACAGGGAGACACAGAGACAGCACGCAGAGTCTTCACGTCCTGAGACACGCAGAGACACAGGGAGACACAGAGACACACAGGGAGACACAGAGACACACAGGGAGACACAGAGACACAGAGACACACAGAGACACAGAGACACACAGAGACACACAGGGAGACAGCATGCAGAGTCTTCACGTCCTGAGACACGCAGGGAGACAGGGAGACAGCACAGAGACACGCAGGGAGACAGGGAGACACAGGGAGACACACAGGGACAGCACAGAGAGTCTTCACATCGTGAGACACGCAGAGAGACACGAAGACACACGAAGACACACGTGGAGACACACAGAGAGTCTTCACGTCCTGAGACACGCAGAGACATGGGGAGACAGAGACACAGAGACACAGAGAGTCTTCACGTCCTGAGACACGCAGACACACAGGGAGACACGAAGACACATGCGGAGACAACACAGAGAGTCTTCACGTCCTGAGACACACAGAGAGACAGGGAGACACACAGGGAGACACACAGAGACACACAGAGACACACAGGGAGACACACAGAGACACACAGAGACACACAGGGAGACACACAGAGACACACAGGGAGACACACAGAGACACATAGAGACACACAGAGAGACACAGGGAGACACACAGAGAGACACACAGGGAGACACACAGAGAGACACAGGGAGACACACAGAGAGACACACAGGGAGACACACAGAGAGACACACAGGGAGACACACAGAGACACACAGGGAGACACACGAAGACACACGCGGAGACAACACAGAGAGTCTTCACGTCCTGAGACACACAGGGAGACAGGGAGACACACAGGGAGACACACAGACACACCCAGGGAGACACACAGAGACACACAGGGAGACACACAGGGAGACACAGGGAGACAGCACGGAGAGTCTTCACATCCTGAGACACAGGGAGACACACAGGGAGACACAGGGAGACACACAGAGACACACAGGGAGATAGCACGCAGAGACACACAGGGAGACATGCAGAGACACACAGGGAGACACAGGGAGACACACAGGGAGACACACAGGGAGACACACAGGGAGACACAGAGAGACACACAGAGACACACAGAGACACACAGAGAGACACAGGGAGACACACAGGGAGACACACAGAGACACACAGAGACACACAGGGAGACACACAGAGACACACAGAGACACACAGAGACACACAGGGAGACACACAGAGACACATAGAGACACACAGAGAGACACAGGGAGACACACAGAGAGACACACAGGGAGACACACAGAGACACACAGAGAGACACAGGGAGACACACAGAGACACACAGAGACACACGGAGACACACAGAGAGACACAGGGAGACACACAGAGGGACACACAGAGACACACAGAGACACACAGGGAGACATGCAGAGACACACAGGGAGACACAGAGACACACAGAGACACACAGGGAGACACACAGAGACACACAGAGACACACAGAGACACACAGGGAGACAGACAGAGACACACAGAGACACACACAGAGACACACAGAGACACACAGAGACACACAGGGAGACACACAGAGAGACACAGAGAGACACAGGGAGACACACAGAGACACACAGAGACACACGGAGACACACAGAGAGACACAGGGAGACACACAGAGGGACACACAGAGACACACAGAGACACACAGGGAGACACACAGAGACACACAGAGACACACAGAGACACACAGGGAGACATGCAGAGACACACAGGGAGACACAGAGACACACAGAGACACACAGGGAGACACACAGAGACACACAGAGACACACAGAGACACACAGGGAGACACACAGAGACACACAGAGACACACAGAGAGACACAGGGAGACACACAGAGGGACACACAGAGACACACAGAGACACACAGGGAGACACACAGAGACACACAGAGACACACAGAGACACACAGGGAGACATGCAGAGACACACAGGGAGACACAGAGACACACAGAGACACACAGGGAGACACACAGAGACACACAGAGACACACAGAGACACACAGGGAGACACACAGAGACACACAGAGACACACAGAGAGACACAGGGAGACACACAGAGGGACACACAGAGACACACAGAGACACACAGGGAGACACACAGAGACACACAGAGTCTTCACGTCCTGAGACACGCAGGGAGACACGCAGGGAGACACACAGAGAGACACACAGAGACACACAGAGACACACAGAGACACACAGGGAGACACACAGAGACACACAGAGACACAGAGACACACAGGGAGACACACAGAGACACACAGAGACACACAGAGAGACACAGGGAGACACACAGAGGGACACACAGAGACACACAGAGACACACAGGGAGACACACAGAGACACACACAGAGACACACATGGAGACACACAGAGACACACAGAGTCTTCACGTCCTGAGACACGCAGGGAGACACGCAGGGAGACACACAGAGAGACACACAGAGAGACACACAGAGACACACAGAGAGACACACAGAGACACACAGGGAGACACACAGAGACACACAGAGACACACACAGAGACACACCGAGACACACACAGAGACACACAGGGAGACACAGGGAGACACACAGAGACACACAGGGAGACACACAGAGACACACAGGGAGACGCACAGAGACGCACAGAGACACACAGAGACACACAGAGAGACACAGAGAGACACACAGAGACACACAGGGAGACACACAGAGACACACAGGGAGACACACAGAGAGACACACAGACACACACAGAGACACACCGAGACACACACAGAGACACACAGACACAGGGAGACACACAGAGACACACAGGGAGACACACAGAGAGACACAGGGAGACACACAGAGACACACAGGGAGACACACAGAGACCCACAGAGACACACAGGGAGACACACAGAGACACACAGAGACACACAGGGAGACACACAGAGACACACAGAGACACACAGGGAGACACACAGAGACACACAGGGAGACACACAGAGACACACAGAGAGACACAGGGAGACACACAGAGACACACAGAGAGACACAGGGAGACACACAGAGACACACAGAGACACAGAGACACAGAGACACACAGGGAGACACACAGGGAGACACAAAGAGACACATAGAGACACACAGAGTCTTCACGTCCTGAGACACGCAGGGAGACACGCAGGGAGACACACAGAGACACACAGGGAGACACACAGAGACACACAGAGACACAGAGACACACAGGGAGACACACAGAGACACACAGAGACACACAGAGAGACACAGGGAGACACACAGAGGGACACACGGAGACACACAGAGACACACAGGGAGACACACAGAGACACACACAGAGACACACATGGAGACACACAGAGACACACAGAGTCTTCACGTCCTGAGACACGCAGGGAGACACGCAGGGAGACACACAGAGAGACACACAGAGAGACACACAGAGACACACAGAGAGACACACAGAGACACACAGGGAGACACACAGAGACACACAGAGACACACACAGAGACACACCGAGACACACACAGAGACACACAGAGAGACACAGGGAGACACACAGAGACACACAGGGAGACACACAGAGACACACAGGGAGACACACAGAGACACACAGGGAGACGCACAGAGACGCACAGAGACACACAGAGACACACAGAGAGACACAGAGAGACACACAGAGACACACAGGGAGACACACAGAGACACACAGGGAGACACACAGAGAGACACACAGACACACACAGAGACACACCGAGACACACACAGAGACACACAGAGAGACACAGGGAGACACACAGAGACACACAGGGAGACACACAGAGACCCACAGAGACACACAGGGAGACACACAGAGACACACAGAGACACACAGGGAGACACACAGAGACACACAGGGAGACACACAGAGACACACAGGGAGACACACAGAGACACACAGAGAGACACAGGGAGACACACAGAGACACACAGAGAGACACAGGGAGACACACAGAGACACACAGAGAGACACAGGGAGACACACAGAGACACACAGAGACACAGAGACACAGAGACACACAGGGAGACACACAGGGAGACACAAAGAGACACATAGAGACACACAGAGACACACAGAGACACACAGAGACACAGAGACACAGAGACACACAGGGAGACACACAGGGAGACACAAAGAGACACATAGAGACACACAGAGACACACAGAGACACACAGGGAGACACAGGGAGACACACAGAGACACACGGGGAGACACACAGGGAGACACACACAGAGACACACAGGGAGACACAAAGAGACACATAAAGACACACAGAGACACACAGGGAGACACAAAGAGACACATAGAGACACACAGAGACACACAGAGACACACAGGGAGACACACAGAGACACACGGGGAGACACACAGGGAGACACACAGAGACAACGCAGAGAGTATTCACGTCCTGAGACACGCAGGGAGACACACGGAGACACGGAGACACACAGAGACACACAGAGACACACAGGGAGACACGCGGAGACAGCACGCAGAGTCTTCACGTCCTGAGACACGCAGAGACACACAGGGAGACACAGGGAGACACACAGAGACACACAGGGAGACACACAGAGAGTCTTCACGTCCTGAGACACGCAGAGACACGCAGAGACACACAGAGACACACAGAGACACACAGGGAGACAGCACGCAGAGTCTTCACGTCCTGAGACACGCAGGGAGACAGGGAGACACACAGAGACACACAGGGAGACAGGGAGACACACAGAGACACGCAGGGAGACAGGGAGACACACAGAGACACAGAGACAACGCAGAGAGTCTTCACGTCCTGAGACACGCAGGGAGACACACAGGGAGACACACAGAGAGACACAGAGACACACAGTCTTCACGTCCTGAGACACGCAGGGAGACACACAGAGACACAGTCTTCACATTATGAGACACGCAGGGAGACAGAGACACAGAGACACACAGAGAGTCTTCACGTCCTGAGACACGCAGAGACACAGGGAGACACACAGAGAGACACACAGAGACACACAGAGAGACACACAGAGACACGCAGGGAGACACACAGAGACACACAGAGAGACACACAGAGACACACAGGGAGACACACAGGGAGACACAGGGAGACACACAGGGAGACACACAGGGAGACACACAGGGAGACACACAGAGACTACCCATGGTGAATGTGCGGATGAAGGTTCCATGTTGGTCATACACCAGCACCTGTAGTAGTAGTGTAGTAGTAGTGTAGTAGTAGTAGTGTAGTAGTAGTAATGTAGTAGTAGTGTAGTAGTAGTGTAGTAGTAGTAGTGTAGTAGTAGTGTAGTAGTAGTAGTGTAGTAGTAGTGTAGTAGTAGTAGTGTCCTAGTAGTGGTAGTGTAGTAGTGTAGTAGTAGTGTAGTAGTAGTAGTAGTGTACTAGTAGTGGTAGTGTAGTAGTGTAGTATTAGGGTAGTAGTAGTAGTGTAGTAGTAGTGGTAGTGTAGTAGTGTAGTAGTAGTGTAGTAGTAGTGTAGTAGTAGTAGTGTACTAGTAGTGGTAGTGTAGTAGTGTAGTAGTAGTGTAGTAGTGTAGTAGTAGTGGTAGTGTAGTAGTAGTGTAGTAGTAGTGTAGTAGTAGTAGTAGTGTAGTAGTAGTGTAGTAGTGTAGTAGTAGTGTAGTAGTGTACTAGTACACTACTAGTACTAGTAGTGTACTAGTACTAGTAGTGTACTAGTACACTACTAGTACTAGTAGTGTACTAGTAGTAGTGTACTAGTACTACTAGTGTAGTACTAGTGTACTAGTGGTACTAGTGGTAGTGGTAGTGGTGACTCACAGTCCCCATGGTGAAGGTGCGGATGAAGGTTCCGTGCTGGTCGTACACCAGCACCTGTAGTAGTACTAGTGTAGTAGTAGTGTACTAGTAGTGTACTAGTACACTACTAGTACTAGTAGTACTAGTAGTGGTACTAGTGGTACTAGTACTGGTGACTCACGGTCCCCATGGTGAAGGTGCGGATGAAGGTTCCGTGCTGGTCGTACACCAGCACCTGTAGTAGTAGTGTAGTAGTGTACTAGTACTACTAGTGTACTACTAGTGTAGTACTAGTACTAGTACACTAGTACTAGTGACTTACAGTCCCCATGGTGAAGGTGCGGATGAAGGTTCCGTGCTGGTCGTACACCAGCACCTGTACTAGTAGTAGTGTACTACTAGTGTACTAGTACTAGTAGTGTAGTACTAGTAGTGTACTAGTACTAGTGACTTACAGTCCCCATGGTGAAGGTGCGGATGAAGGTTCCGTGCTGGTCGTACACCAGCACCTGTAGTAGTAGTAGTGTACTAGTGGTACTGGTGGTACTAGTGTACTACTAGTGTAGTACTAGTGTACTAGTGGTACTAGTAGTACTAGTGACTCACAGTCCCCATGGTGAAGGTGCGGATGAAGGTTCCGTGCTGGTCGTAAACCAGCACCTGTAGTAGTAGTAGTGTACTAGTAGTACTAGTAGTAGTGTACTAGTAGTGTACTAGTACTAGTAGTACTAGTACTACTGGTAGTACTAGTACTAGTGACTTACAGTCCCCATGGTGAAGGTGCGGATGAAGGTTCCGTGCTGGTCGTACACCAGCACCTGTAGTAGTAGTGTAGTAGTGTACTAGTACTACTAGTGTACTACTAGTGTAGTACTAGTACTAGTACACTAGTACTAGTGACTTACAGTCCCCATGGTGAAGGTGCGGATGAAGGTTCCGTGCTGGTCGTACACCAGCACCTGTACTAGTAGTAGTGTACTACTAGTGTACTAGTACTAGTAGTGTAGTACTAGTAGTGTACTAGTACTAGTGACTCACAGTCCCCATGGTGAAGGTGCGGATGAAGGTTCCGTGCTGGTCGTAAACCAGCACCTGTAGTAGTAGTAGTGTACTAGTAGTACTAGTAGTAGTGTACTAGTAGTGTACTAGTACTAGTAGTACTAGTACTACTGGTAGTACTAGTACTAGTGACTTACAGTCCCATGGTGAAGGTGCGGATGAAGGTTCCGTGCTGGTCGTACACCAGCACCTGTAGTAGTAGTGTAGTAGTAGTAGTAGTGTACTAGTACTAGTAGTGTAGTAGTAGTAGTAGTGTAGTAGTAGTAGTAGTGTAGTAGTAGTAGTGTAGTAGTAGTGTAGTGATAGTAGTGTAGTAGTAGTGTACTAGTACCACTAGTACTAGTAGTGTACTAGTAGTACTAGTACTGGTGACTTACAGTCCCCATGGTGAAGGTGCGGATGAAGGTTCCGTGCTGGTCGTACACCAGCACCTGTAGTAGTAGTGGTAGTAGTACTAGTGGTACTGGTGGTACTAGTAGTACTAGTACTAGTAGTGGTACTAGTACACTAGTACTAGTGACTTACAGTCCCCATGGTGAAGGTGCGGATGAAGGTTCCGTGCTGGTCGTACACCAGCACCTGTAGTAGTAGTGGTAGTAGTACTAGTAGTGTACTAGTACTAGTAGTGTAGTAGTGTACTAGTACTACTAGTGTACTACTAGTGTACTACTAGTACTAGTAGTGGTACTGGTAGTGTACTAGTAGTACTAGTGACTTACAGTCCCCATGGTGAAGGTGCGGATGAAGGTTCCGTGCTGGTCGTACACCAGCACCTGTAGTAGTAGTGGTAGTAGTACTAGTGGTACTGGTGGTACTAGTAGTACTAGTAGTGGTACTAGTGGTACTAGTACTAGTGACTCACGGTCCCCATGGTGAAGGTGCGGATGAAGGTTCCGTGCTGGTCGTACACCAGCACCTGTAGTAGTAGTAGTGGTAGTAGTACTAGTGGTACTGGTGGTACTAGTAGTACTAGTACTAGTAGTGGTACTAGTGGTACTAGTACTAGTGACTTACAGTCCCCATGGTGAAGGTGCGGATGAAGGTTCCGTGCTGGTCGTACACCAGCACCTGTAGTAGTAGTGTAGTAGTAGTGTACTAGTGGTACTGGTGGTACTAGTAGTAGTGGTACTAGTAGTGTAGTACTAGTACTGGTGACTCACGGTCCCCATGGTGAAGGTGCGGATGAAGGTTCCGTGGTCGTACACCAGCACCTGTAGTAGTACTAGTGTAGTAGTAGTAGTGTACTAGTAGTAGTGTAGTAGTGTACTACTAGTGTACTAGTGGTAGTAGTGGTACTAATGGTACTAGTAGTACTAGTGACTTACAGTCCCCATGGTGAAGGTGCGGATGAAGGTTCCGTGCTGGTCGTACACCAGCACCTGTACTAGTAGTAGTGTAGTAGTAGTAGTGTAGTAGTAGTAGTGTAGTACTAGTAGTGGTACTAGTAGTACTAGTACTAGTAGTGTACTAGTGGTACTAGTAGTGGTAGTGACTTACGGTCCCCATGGTGAAGGTGCGGATGAAGGTTCCGTGCTGGTCGTACACCAGCACCTGTAGTAGTAGTGTACTACTAGTAGTGGTACTAGTACACTAGTACTAGTACCACTACTAGTACTAGTGTACTAGTGGTACTGGTAGTGGTGACTCACGGTCCCCATGGTGAAGGTGCGGATGAAGGTTCCGTGCTGGTCGTACACCAGCACCTGTAGTAGTACTAGTAGTGTACTAGTGTACTAGTACTACTAGTGTACTAGTGTACTAGTGGTACTAGTGGTACTGGTAGTGGTGACTTACAGTCCCCATGGTGAAGGTGCGGATGAAGGTTCCGTGCTGGTCGTACACCAGCACCTGTAGTAGTAGTAGTGTACTAGTGTACTAGTACTACTAGTGTACTACTAGTACTAGTAGTGTACTAGTAGTGTACCACTAGTACTAGTAGTGGTACTAGTAGTGGTAGTGACTTACAGTCCCCATGGTGAAGGTGCGGATGAAGGTTCCGTGCTGGTCGTACACCAGCACCTGTAGTAGTGTAGTAGTAGTAGTGTAGTAGTGTACTAGTACTAGTACTACTAGTGTACTACTAGTAGTAGTGGTAGTAGTGGTGGTGACTCACGGTCCCCATGGTGAAGGTGCGGATGAAGGTTCCGTGCTGGTCGTACACCAGCACCTGTAGTAGTAGTAGTGTACTACTAGTGTACTACTAGTAGTGTACTAGTAGTAGTACTAGTACTAGTGACTCACGGTCCCCATGGTGAAGGTGCGGATGAAGGTTCCGTGCTGGTCGTACACCAGCACCTGTAGTAGTACTAGTGTACTAGTGTACTAGTACTACTAGTGTACTACTAGTACTAGTAGTGTACTAGTAGTGTACCACTAGTACTAGTAGTGGTACTAGTAGTGGTAGTGACTCACGGTCCCCATGGTGAAGGTGCGGATGAAGGTTCCGTGCTGGTCGTACACCAGCACCTGTAGTAGTAGTAGTGTAGTAGTAGTGTACTAGTGGTACTGGTGGTACTAGTAGTAGTGGTACTAGTAGTGTAGTACTAGTACTGGTGACTCACGGTCCCCATGGTGAAGGTGCGGATGAAGGTTCCGTGCTGGTCGTACACCAGCACCTGTAGTAGTAGTGTAGTAGTAGTAGTGTACTACTAGTGTAGTACTAGTACTAGTAGTGTACTAGTACTAGTGACTTACAGTCCCCATGGTGAAGGTGCGGATGAAGGTTCCGTGCTGGTCGTACACCAGCACCTGTAGTAGTAGTAGTGTACTAGTGTACTAGTACTACTAGTGTACTACTAGTACTAGTAGTGTACTAGTAGTGTACCACTAGTACTAGTAGTGGTACTAGTAGTGGTAGTGACTTACAGTCCCCATGGTGAAGGTGCGGATGAAGGTTCCGTGCTGGTCGTACACCAGCACCTGTAGTAGTACTAGTGTAGTAGTAGTGTACTAGTGGTGACTTACAGTCCCCATG